>NC_055974.1:10838328-10965828 GCF_018492685.1 Alosa sapidissima
TATAGTTGCACTACTCTCAAATGTCATAGTCCTTTAATGAAATTCTTCTCTGAAGAAGTATTAGAAGTCATGACTTTGAAACCTAAACATGCAGTTAACAAGAATTATTGAGTTGCTCTGTCCATCTCCTCCTCCACTCTAAACGTTCTACTATTCCCCTGTCCCTGTTTCTCTTCCTCCTTGCTTTCTCTGCACCCCTACTCTCTTCATTCTCTCTCTCTCTCTCTCTCTCTCTCTCTCTCTCTCTCTCTCTCTCTCTTTCTCCACTCTCAACATTCCACCATTCCCCTTTCACTGTCTCTCTTTCTCCTCTCTTTCTCTGCACCCCTACTCTCTCTCTCTCTCTCTCTCTCTCTCTCTCTCTCTCTCTCTCTCTCTCTTCTCTCAGATCATTGAACAAGACTACAATGCCACCTGGATGCACAGGTACTCTGAGCCCATTCCCCATGGCACCCTCACGTCCCTCTGGTCTCTTTCCGTGGCCATCTTCTCCATCGGAGGCATGATCTCCTCCTTCTGTGTGGGAGTCATCTCCGAGTGGCTCGGAAGGTACACAACTTACTGCCCATACTGTGGGTGTGTGTGTGTGTGCGTGTGTGTGTGTGTGTGTGCGTGTGTGTGTGTGTGTGTGCGTGTGTGTGTGCATGTGTGTATGTATATGTTAGTGTGTTAGTGTGTGTGTGTGTGTGTGTGTGTGTGTGTGTGTGTGTGTGTGTGTGTGTGTGTATATATTAGTGTGTGTCTGTGTGTGTGTGTGTGTGCACTTATTTGGGTAAGCATGCATTTATAGGAACATTCAGAAGACCGTTCTGGTTGATATCATGTGCATTTGAAGGTGAAAGGTAGCATGCATGGTACCTCCTAAGGGTGCCTGATTGGTTCACACAGAACACTTCATGGCTCCTGACCTGACCGGCACGTACGCCTTTCCTTTAGGGGGGTCCCTGTAATGCAGTCCCATAGGGGCTAGTCTGAAGTACATGCCAGTGCGTGCCACATCGCGCCCCACTTTCTTCTTCCTGCTGTAACCCGAACTTGCATGTGTAACAGACTGGACCCCGTCCCAGAACACTGAATGATTGAAAGGAGATCCCGCTGGCGATGAACGGATAGAGATGGATAGATAGATAGAGAGAAAGAAAGTGAGGGAGAGGAGGGAGGGAGAAAGAGCAGAGTCATCTAACTGTGAATGTGCAGGGTACTGTTAGGACAAGATCAAGGTCACAGCAGCTGTGTTGGTATTAGTGTGAGCTTAAACTTCCCTGTTATGTGGTGTGCTCACATAGCACTCAAATTACACTGGGATTCTGGGATGTTGCATAACTGTAGGTGTGCAGCTACCTGTCACTCATTCCTCACTGTGTGGTCCTCCTAAGCTGCCAATCAAATTGTCATATGATGTAATCCTCCCCATTATAAAATATGGTGGCGTATAGTAATTAGGTGAATTAGACTAATGAACCCCTTAAATCATTGGATGTGATCGAGGACAACCAGTAGGGACCAGTGTTTGGGATAACTAGTTACAATGTGTTAATAATTTCACTACTTTTCTGTCAAGACAATTAACACATGACACTTCAATTTTCAGTAACTACAGTTAATGTATTATTGGAGCATCCTTTCCTGTACTATATCCACTGCTTGTGAATACATCTTTTGTGCTGTTCAATATTGGAATTTAACTTATATATTTAAATTGAACTAATATTTAGAATTAGTTATACTGTATATTAATTAAATATTAATAATTGAATTAATTTAATGAAATATGATTCATTCCTAATATATTTCTGGTGATTGGCTAAGCTTGTATGTTTATTTTTTTGTCACTGATCAGAAATGTATAATGAAAGGACTATTATGTTTGATCTTGTGTTTTTATGTCGTAAATTTGGGGATTATAGATCAAGAGACTAAATAAAGTAATGAGTTCTGAAGTCACTTTTCAAAAATAGTCACAGTCAAAAGTAAAGTAATCTCTTTACAATTTAAAGAAGTAACTAGTAAAGTAAAGCTAATTACTTTTCTAAGTAACTACTATAAAAATCCGCTAAGAACCCCCTGAAACTGTGTTTTGTTGGGGAAGCGTTTGGTTTTTTGGTTGTCAGTTGTAAAAATCATTGTCCAGACTAGTCATTATGCCATGGTTTTCCAAATAAAGGTTCTCTCATATTCTATAAATACATCCTTGTCACCTAAGTATAAAGATATTTATAGAGCCACTGATGAAAGCTTTTGGCAGTCCGTACAGTGAGCGCCTGTTTCAAATGCCTTGCCTCTAGCGGTGGCTGCAATGTAAACTTCATAACCTGAACCTAAAATGACTCACTGAATCCTTCTTATGATGGTGCATGCATGCCATCTAGCGGTTGAATAATATATCTGATTATCCAATAATTTGGCTCTGTTCTCATGCCTAATCAATGATCAGGATTTCAGGATCTATTTTCATCCAAAATATGGAAATATTTCACTACAGATCTGTTATTTATTTATTTTGTGTTCTTCAAAACCATCATGTTTTGTTTTTTACAGGAGGAAAGCAATGCTCATCAACAATCTCTTTGCATTCATTGGTGGAGGCTTGATGGGGATGTCCAAAATCAGCCGGTCATTTGAGATGATGATTTTGGGCAGATTCATCATCGGGGCATACTGTGGTGAGAGATGACTTGGCTTCTGGTTTCATGTTACTTAATTACTTTTGTAAAAAAGATATATATTGTAATGTGTTTTGTGAATTGTTTCGTTACTGTCTGCATTACCATTTGTGAAATAACCTCGGGTGTCTTGAAAGGTGCTTTATTAAATGAAATGTATTATTATTATTATTATTATTATTATTATCATCTTGACTGTAGAGGGGCTCATTGGAGCTTGTTTTATAGTCCATTGTGGTTTCAAGTCCTTTGTGCTTGACACTTAATAATAGTTCAAATTAATTCAAATGTATGCTGTTTGAATGTCTTCAAATTGATCTTGTCTGTCAGGACTGGCATCTGGGTTGGTGCCTATGTATGTGGGAGAGATAGCGCCAACTACTCTAAGAGGGGCCTTGGGCACGCTGCATCAGCTGGCTATTGTAACTGGGATTCTTATTGCCCAGGTACAAATCTCTCTCTTACTCACTCTCTCTCTCTCTCTCTCTCTCTCTCTCTCTCTGTGTATGCTAATACAAACATGATGAGTACTTTAGAGCAGTGTTTCTAAAACTTTTTCAGAACAAGGACCACTTAACAAATAAAAAAAAGCCTCAAGGACCACCTAGCTTAAAAAAAGTAGACATACAACAGTATATTACACAATAGACCTACTCACTGAACAACCTTGCTTATTTGCACTGGTGTCTTTGCACCTTGCTTATTGTGTTCATTCATATGCCAGTTTAAATTCATATGATTTAAACTGGCATAGCTTACACAGTGTTGCAGAACTGTTTGGATACAAGTTGATTTCAAGTTGGTTCAATATTGCAAACAACTCATCTAGCCTTACCACGTCTGCTTGCGGACCACCAGTAGTCCCCGGACCACACTTTGAGAAACACTGCTTTAGAGTATCCTTATATTGTCATCATTATTGGTATTTATGGTATTGTATACAGCATTCATCCTGAAATCACTTTCTCTCTCTCTCTCTCTGTAGATACTAGGGTTGGAGTCTCTATTGGGTACACAGGAGCTCTGGCCCGTGCTGGTGGGTGCGACAGTACTGCCGACGGTCCTACAGATGGCGCTGTTGCCATTCTGCCCAGAGAGTCCACGCTTTCTCTACATTGTGCGCAGCCAGGAGCACCATGCCAAAAGCAGTGAGTGTTCCGCCAAGCACTGGACAGCTTGACACCTTAACTGCAGACATTTCCGTCAGCAACTGCCTTTATTACGAGTTTTAGCACTGGTGCAGAAGACATTTCAGACACAAGTTTCCTATCCCTGTTTGGAAACCCTGTGTATGAGACCAAGAATAAAAAGTAATCTGAAAAATAAAAACTAGAAATGCAATTCTAAATAATTACCAGTGCATGCAAATGCAAAATATGCAATGTTGAATATCATATGTAGTTAAAACAGACTATGCAGAGATAGCTACTATGGTGTAAGTAGGGTAATTGAGATGGCTGTTAGGTTGTTGCTAGGTAGTAATTGAATTACACATAAAGGTTGACAGACAGGTTAATGGATGTTCATAGGCAGATAGTTTAATGGATTTTGATAAAGAGATAGTTTAATGAATGTTTATAGATAGGTAGTTTAATGGATGGATGATCGTTTTGAAGTATATGGATAGAGAGAAAGTTGGATGGAAGATATCTTGTATCAGTATTACTAGGTTAATTGAGATGGTTGCTCTTAAGATTTGGTAGGGTAGATATGATGGTTGCTATGCTAAATAAAGTGGTTGCTATGCTTGTTGCTAGGGTAATCATGTTGGGTGCTAGGTTGACATTATATTAGTAGTTGCTAGATTGTTGCTAGGGTAATTGAGATGGTTGCTAGGGTGTTGGTAGATTAGATATTGTGGTTGCCATGCTAAATAAAGTGGTTGCTATGCTGCTTGCTAGGGAAATCATGTTGGTTGCTATGGTGGTTCCTAGGTTGACATTATGGTCATGGTTGCTAGGTTGTTGCTAGGGTAATTGAGATGTTTGTTAGGGTGTTGCTAGAGTAGATATGGTGGTTACTATGCTAAATAAGTGGTTGCTATGCTGGTTGCTAGTGGTAATCATGTTGGTTACTATGGTGGTTGCTAGGTTGACATTATGGAAATGGTTGCTAGGCTGTTACTAGGACAATTGCGGTGGTTGCTAGGGTGTTGCTAGGGTAGATATGGTGGTTGCTATGCTAAATAAGTGGTTGCTATGCTGGTTACTAGGGTAATTATATTGGTTGCTATGGAGGTTGCTAGGTAGGAATTGGACAAGGATAGCAATGGAGGTTTTGAAGGTTGATAGATAGTTTAAAGGATGTTGATAGACATACAGTATACACCAGGGGTGGGCAAACTGCGGCCCGCGGGCCGGATCCGGCCCGCCAAGCACTTTCATCCGGCCCGCCGAGCATTTCATTTAGTTATCAGGCTGCTCGCTATTTTTTTCCTGCGATAGAGACGACGTTGGTTAGCTTTACTGCAAACTGCTTTTCACTCTCCTTAGATAACGTTTACAATGTCAATGTCAAAACATCATGTTAAATAGTTTAACATGATGTTATCTCTAAGTTAACTCTTAGTTATCTCCTTTGCAGCAGATCTAACGTGAACATTATGCAATCCATTTAATTGGGAACGCGTCTGCACTCACGAGAGGGAGAGAGAGCCGCAGGTTCCAGCTGGCTTGTGATTGTTGATAATTGATATCTCCTTCTTATAAGAAAGTTTTAAAAGGAAATCATGAAGGCAACAGTAGTTCCCACTACAGACCATTTAAAAACTGTGAGAGGGCCCAGCCGTAGGTACAGCACTAGCCAAAGCGTAGCAGGCAGAAGATCATTGAGAAATAAACGTAAAGCGACAGTGCACAATTTATACATTTGTTAAACAGCATAAAATTAGCAGTATTTTTAAAACAAATTAGCAGTATTTTAAAACAAATACTTTTCATACTAAATTATAGGCTATAAAAAATGTATTTTTTTATGCGTGTGTCGGGGGGTTTTCAAAATCCAATGTGGCCCTTGAGCCAAAAAGTTTGCCCACCCCTGGTATACACGATGTGATTGGCCTGACCGAAGTTTGATTTTTCCAGTTCGCAAGCCAACGGAGAGTTGCTAGACTACCCTGACTGCAAATTACATTTGCTGCCGTTAGGGTGCGTCTAGATTTCTAGGCTAGCATTTTCATGCAATGTAATAAAATCTTTCAGTTGAATAGATCGTTCTGTTCAGGTTTCATTCTACTTCGTCAGAGAGTGAAGTACATGTGGGCTATTAGAAAGCTATGATATGATTGCTTTTATCCTTTTACATATTTCTATGAATTTATGTATGCATGTGTATTGAATTTTACACTGTATTCAGTCAGATAGTTAATAATATTCATATTCTAAATGCAGAGCATTTAAAGAGCAGTCAGTCAAATTAAACATTTGCGCATTATTGATGTTTGTCTTTAGTAATTAAGCCCCTTCACTTCAGCAAAAACCAGATCACTAGTGGAACATTGTGGACCACAACATTTCCCACAGCCTTGTTTTTTAAATGAGATTAACCAGGTTTGTCTGTCTATGTGCTGTATGCATGTCAGGCAACTCTGCATTTCTGAAGTAGGACCTGGGAGTGGGAGAGTAGCACCTGGCAGACAGCACACATAGACACACACACACACACACACACACACACACACACACACACACACACACACACACACACACACACACACACACACAGACAGACATATAAAGATTTCCACACCTGATCGACTCACACCACCTCCCTTGCTCGTGCAGGTCTGCGGAGGCTTACAGGCCAGTTGGATGTGGGCGAGGACCTGGCGGAGATGAAGGAGGAGAAGAGGAGGATGGACATGGAGAGGAAGGTGTCCATCCTGGAGCTGTTCCGTTCGCCGCTCTACCGCCAGCCAATCATCATCGCCATCATGCTCCAGCTGTCTCAGCAGCTCTCTGGCGTCAACGCTGTGAGTTCAAGGGTCACTAAAGATCACCCTGGGTCACAGTGGATGACATAGGGCTCATCTCATGATTTACACTTACACGCTTCATGCCATAAAGGGTCAGCCATGCTACAGCATTGTATGCTGCTTATTAGCTCACTTGTGGTGAGTAGTGCATCCCGTAAGGAATTATATTGGTGATGTCAGATAAAATGCCTTTTTTTAAACATGAGACTGCAGATTTATGGCTGCTGTTGGGGTGATTGGGAAATATACGGATACTTGATATTACATTTTTTATATATATGTGGTGAATAATAATTCTGAACTGACATTGAAACATTGAATGTGCAGGTGTTTTGGGGGTCTACACCTTGCAAGGTGAAGCACTCATGTCAAGAGCCTCTAAATATTGTGAACGCGGCCGAATTTCTAGTTTGTCAGCAATTTTCCCTTGAGGAATGTACAGTAGAGGAGGAGACAAAATGAAGTTTTGTCTATGAAAGAGAATGCCAGAGAAAGAAACTATGAAAGAGTGGGCCATTTTACAGTGCAAAGGCCCATAAGCAAATAATAGGAAATGTGTAGACATGAGAGAATGCACTCTTAACCCTTAAAGGTGTAGGTTTTTGAACATTCTAAGTTCCGCAACAATTGAAGGTTTTAAAATTCTATGTTGAATTCAATGAACCCAGATATTCTTTAGAATGTTAATTTCCCAACATTCCCGTCACACCGGTGTGACGGTACTCCTTTAAGGGTTTAAAGACCTCTAACACAACAAGATCATGACTTAGTTACCTATGACTTGCAAATGCTGATAAAAAATATTTGCCTTCCCTGTTATGTAAGTTCCTCTGGATAAAGGTCTATGCTAAATACGTAAAGTAAATTCTAGAGATAAAATAAACCTATGACACTTTTATTTGCAATTCATGTAAGAGAATCACAGAGAGAATGCAATGACTTGGAATAATAACAAATAATAATAATAATAATAATAATAATAATAATAACTAACTGATCAAACCCCTACAACACATATACTATTGATGGAAAGTCAAAATGTGAAAAAGCACAGATGAACTTATGTAGTACAACCTTACACTTACGTTGTGTGGCTTTGTGAGGGTACTGTATGTTACTACTCTAATCTACTCACTTCTCATCAGTGCTAAAAAGCACAAATCTGTTGGAGTGCATTTCTGAAATGAATAAATAAAATGTATTATTATTGTTGTTGTTGTTACGTCTAAGTAATTTCCGTGATGAACCTTCTCTAGATCTTTTACTACTCAACCAACATCTTCCAGAAGGCAGGTGTCGAGAGCCCCGTGTACGCCACCATAGGGGCTGGAGTTGTGAACTGCGCCTTCACCGTGGTGTCGGTAAGTCCTGGGTGCAAACAAAAAAAAGCCCCATTACTTTATAACATATTTATCTGAGAGCAAATAAGATTAGATAGCACAGAGTGCTGTGTCCTGTCCTTTTTCTCCTTGCCCGATAACTTCTACTCCAAGCTGTCGCAAATGTGTTTAGCAGGTCACTGTGTTTCTGTGTCAATGTTTGGGTGTTTTGTTTGTACATTGGTGTGGGGAGGGTTGGGGTGTTTCAGTTTTGGAATGGCAGTTCACACTATCTTCCTATTTCAACAAGGAAAGTTTTTTCAGGACATATGCAGTGTGATTAATTCATTATTATACATTACTATACATTATTATGTATGATTATACAACCCTTGCATTTAAAGATAGCATATCTATAGAGGTTGCACCTAATATGTATCTGAGCAAAGGTAGTGGGAATAGGTGTTACACAGAAGTACAATTCCATGTAACATACAAGGGTTATTCTGATCACCCAGATGCCAAGACCACAATGATAACCATAATCTATATGACTTTACTGTTTTCATTCTTCTGAGGGGCTTGATGAAATGGTTGGGCCTCGATAACTGTAGGAGAGCAGATCAACTCTTGATATTAATTGGTTTGTATGATATTATCTGACTTGTTCATCACTCTGCTCTCATCCAATCAACAGCTCTTCTTAGTGGAGAGGATGGGCCGGCGAACGTTGCACATGCTCGGACTTTGTGGAATGTGCCTGTGTGCGGTTGTTATGACGATAGCCCTCGCCCTATTGGTCAGTCCCCCCACAGTCCCTGAGGATGTTAGTTTTAGATGACATCCCACCCATAGCTCCTATCTGAGTCCCTGCATGTCTCTCCTATCAATTATCTCCTGGTTCTCCTTTCCCAAGAGTTCAGTTGGTTGCTCAGATGAGCTGGAGGTTTCTGTTCTCAGTTTTTAGTATTTGCTGTACTGACTTCAGTACTGTAATTCTTCAAGACTTCACCTAATGTCCCAGATCCCCATAACTTTTTTTTCTCTTTCCACCTCAGTTTATGCCTGTGTCTTTTTACAAATTCAACACATAAAGTCATTCTTTATTCAACACTGTTTCCAGTTTCTGTTTTAAAATTGTCCTTTTTGCCTTTCTTCACTTCGCCATCTCTTGACTTTTCTCTTTCCTGCCTGGCAGGACAGTGTACCGTCGATGAGCTACTTCTGCATGCTGGCCATCTTTGGCTTTGTGGCGTTCTTTGAAGTGGGCCCCGGCCCCATCCCCTGGTTCTTCGTGGCCGAGCTGTTCTCGCAGGGCCCACGACCAGCAGCCATGGCCGTGGCCGGCTTTTCCAACTGGACGGCCAACTTCATCATTGGCATGTTCTTCCCATCTGTTGCTGTAAGTGAATTGACACCTGGGAGAGGGCTATTATTTTGGGCTCTTGCATTTTAGTGCCTATTTTATTAAGATGTGGATTATGAGAAAGATGAAAACGTCTTACATTATTTTTGGTTGTTTTAGCTAGATAAAAAGCTTTGTTTAATCACCACATTAAGGCTATTAATAACAACGATATTGATTGATTGGTTTGCCCTCCTCTTCCTTTCTTCTCATCCTTCTGTTCTTACCCTTCGTCTCTCTCTCTCTGCAGCACATCCTCGGTCCGTATGTGTTCCTCCTCTTCGCGGTGCTCCTCCTCTTCTTCCTTTGCTTCACTTTCTTCCGAGTGCCGGAGACGCGGGGGAAGACGTTCGACCAGATCTCAGCCTGCTTCCACGGCCACGCTCCCACTATGATGGACATGGACATGGATATGGACATGGGCAAACCGAGCACAGAGCTGGACTACCTGGGAGGGGATGTGGACGACAACGGCAACTGATGCCTGACAGAAAGACTGGAGGAGAGGATCGTGGTTGGAGAAAAACATCTGGTATACTTTGGAGGCATGAAGCCGGACTTGTACAGTTATAGCAAACATATACCCATAGACATACAAGGCTTTAACCAATGGTTATGGATGCAGTTGTGGATACTGAGTGAGTGTGTTCATATGTATTTTAAGTATGAGTGGAAATTATACAGATAGGGTGATGAGGATTCTTGCACTTTATTGACAGACTTCTGAGGCCTCTGCAGAGGACAATAATGACTGAACAAATCAACACTAAACTACTGTGGAGCATTACTATAGTGATGTGTTAACAGTTTAAATCAACTTGCGTTATTATAGGGATATGTGGTTCCAGTTTCTAGGAACAGTTGTGGTGTATCAAGTCAAACTGGGCTTGGAACACTGACAACTTGCAACTAAGTCCAAATGTGCCTTTTTAATGATCTAGTGAGTTTTTATACTACGAGCAAGAGAGCGTACCACTGCATCTCTTACAGAAAGATCACACATAGGATTATCCCAAATTCACAGTGGTCAAGCATTCACATGGTCTCAAGCTTCCATACAGCTCAAAATGGTTTATGCATGTTGTGATTTTTTTACTAGCACAATTGATGTACATATCTAAAAAGAGGTAAGACTGGAAACTGAAATGTTAGCTTAGTCAATTAAGACCAAGGCATGAGACGCTCCAACATTTTGGGGGGTTTCCTGGTTTTGCACAGCTGACATTTTTTTCTGTATAGAAAATGCATTTTTACAGTGCTTAAGTGTACATAGCTTGATAATTCAATGAGTCATGAACAAGGGTCTTCAAATTTCCACAGACTTCCCCCACTCCATTATATTTGTACATTTAAGTGTCTTAGAGTTTCTGTTTCAATAAGACAATAGAAAGAAGTCACCATAAACTTTTGGTTTATTTGTTACAGAGGAGCAATATGGAACAATATGGAGTGCTTTTAATCAACAGGATGTTTGTGATGCAGGTTTGAGTGAATATTTTTTTTTTAACTTAGTCAACTGTAAAGGATGAAAAACTATTTCTATTTATGTTTGACCATTTCTGCTGTGTTACCTCTGTGTGCGTGTTTCATAAAGTTGATGTGAAGAAACTTTTGTCCCATTATATACCCAATATAACAAAGACCATACAGAAAAATCATTGGGTCATGGTACAAAATTAAATTGGTAAAATGGTTGGTTTTACAGTACTACTGTACAATAATAGCCTAGAAATCTAGATGCACCCCTAGCTGCAGCAAATTACATTTGCTGCCAGGGCTAGTCTAGCAACTCTGTTGGCTTGTGAGCTCCAGAAATCGAAACTTAAATCAGGCCAATGAAATAGTGTATAGAGTCGTTAGGTGGGCTTAACATAATGATTGATGGCAGAGTTGCAACGGTTTGGCTTGAATTCCCTGCTACTTGAAAACAAATAAGATGGATGTTGCTGCTGGCGAACAGTGTGACACGAGTTAAGCTTTTATTAAGTTGGCAAACGTTTGAACTAGCCAACTAGCTCCCCTCGTGGGAAACGCATGGGCCTCATAGCGCTGCCGCTGTCCTATTGCGTGCAGAGGGAATTTGAAAGACAACCGATTATCCCGCCTAGGGGGACTGAGCACTGCGAACGGTGAGTGCCCAGACCCTACATTTTAATGTGGGTCTGGCTCGTCAGGCTAGTACAATAAAGCATAGTCAGTGAACCATCAGAGAACACATCGGCTCTACCAACTGTTAATGCAATTCTCATTAAACATCTCTGCTCCTCCATAATATAATATATATAATCTTACAAATAAGACCGCATCCTCTGGGTTGTTGGTTTTGCACAAGTATTTATTATTTACTAGACATTTTAGTAAACTGACAATTGCACATAATCCCCTCCAAAGAAAAGGGCCTAGAAAAATAAGGCATCGGAGGACCGAAAATAAGGAAAGAAAGAGAAAACATAAAACAATCAACCAGCTGGCGTATGATTCCAACAAAGGGACAAGGGCAGAATACATTAGCTTCTCCTAACAGGGGAAAAGGTGACTGCCAACTCAGTGAGCAAATCAGCACCTGAAACACACTCATGTCAATTTTCCACCCCCTTGTTGATGAACTTAAACAGCAAAAACAGGGCTGGTTGTCTTCTCAAAAGCCTGCATACCCCCAAATGATTAGATTAAACGAGTTGGTTAAATGTGTGGGGGCGTTATAATTCACGGGTCATCCGAGCAGGGCTCAACTTGGTGCAGTTTCTATTTTTATTTTAATTTCTTCCTTTTCTTTTTGCTTTCTAAATCACACTTTTACACTCCAAATGAGTCGCCCCCCCCCCCCCTCTGTGTTCTTCCCAGGGCACCAGGAGAGGGAGGGAGCAATGGGGGGGGGGGGGGGGGGGGGGGAACAAGGTTTGGAGAGAACATGAAGATGTGAGCAGGAGGGGAGCATAGCGTGTGCAGTGACAGATGTAGATGTAGGTGTAGGTGTGTGGGTGGGCGTGTAGGGGGTTATGACAGTAAAGGTGAGGTTCAACTCTCAGTTCACGCACCATGGAACCTAAGAGACAAGAGGTAAACAGAGATGTACACAGACAAACACACAAAAAGAGGAAATGTTGGGAGAGGGGAAGGTTTTCACATTAGAGGCCAATAAGAGCAGGATACCCGATAGACTAAAAGTAATTAAATGAAATCTCCCAACCTGCCACAACAAGGGCCAAATTCCAAAAATCAGGGGACCTCACAGCGTTTGGACATTCAATTTGGCAAGCAAATTACACACCTGCAATCACAGGTGAGTCTTAAAACGGACGCTGTGATTTAGTCAAATTGAATCTCACTTGCAACACTCATTTGAATTTTTGAACCGCTGGAAATTGTCGAGGCACCATTATACAACGCTCACGTGTGCCGAGCGATACTCTACTCTTACCATATCACAAGTGGCCAAATCACTCAAAGCTGGCCACAGTATAACTCCTTAATTTGGCGCACAGGCACTTGCAGCTGCTAAAGAACAGAAAGGGTGCAAAAACAGTGCTCCACCCTTCGGCCCTCAAATAGTTACGCCGTTTGAACACCAGGGCCCCACCTCTTTCCGGGGTCACGTGATGCGGTCCACTCACGAGCGTCACTCCGAGGGTGCAGCAGCAACTGTGGTGGCAGGTGTCTGTGGAGAAGCATCAGTCATGAGTGACCATTACTGCACAGTGTTGGCGGGCTACTAGGTTATGTAGTGGCAAGTCCTTCACATCTAAAACTAGTCCCAATAGTTAATACTGGACAGTCAGACATGATGGTGCTTTGAATTTTGTAGGAAACAAGTGCGGGGGAGACAGGGTTTGCATCCTAAGCTAGAAAACCTACATCCCAATCCTAGATCAAGCAAAATTATAACATTTTGTTGGGAATGTTATTTTACTTATTGTGTGCCAAAGGTCCTGCTTACAACTTAACAAATTATTGCCACAACAATTACATGCAAATAAATGCTCTTGAGCACACAAAACTATGTGAAGATGTGACCAAAAGTGTAATAGATTATAAATCGAGCTTCACTGGTCTCATGGAGGCCAAGTAAGACAGATGCCACCTCACCTCTCCTGATTTGGGGGAGGTCTTTGACGAGGTTTTGGGGGAGGTCTTGACCTCAGGTGCCTTGAACGCTGGAACAGGCGACCCTGGCTCTTCCTTGGGCTTATCAGAGTCATCCTGCATGGAGGCAAAACAGTCATCAGGTTCACCATTTTCCATAATGATCCAATATAGTTTACCTTTATGTGTACAACATGAGTTTGTAAGT
This sequence comes from Alosa sapidissima, assembly GCF_018492685.1. Lineage (NCBI taxonomy): Eukaryota > Metazoa > Chordata > Actinopteri > Clupeiformes > Clupeidae > Alosa > Alosa sapidissima. Next base: position 10,851,980 of record NC_055974.1, read on the forward strand.
GAATATTGCAATTTTGCCAAAGTAATCTCATGGGGGGTGGGGGTTTGGATTACAACAGCTAGTTCAGATGTCAGAGGGAAATTCTCAGTGATACGGTGTCCATACGGACTGAGAATCACACTATGAACACACATCTAGACCACAATCAGCAGAGGAGACTGGCATTCTTAGCGCTTCCTATTTTAATATTCAATTAAAAATAAATAACAAATTTTCAGAGCCTACTTTGGAAGTGGTGGATTCTGAATTCCTTTGTCTGCGGCGGCTGAACTGTTTGCGGGGTCTCTGGCCTTGAACCTGTCCTTGCTCCCCATTGGCTTGAGGCTCTTTTGGGGTCTCCTTCGGGGCCTCCGATTGGCCGTCCGCTGGGGCCTGGGGCTGCTGCTCACCCTGGGGTGGGCGAGGCCGGAATGGTCTAGAGAGGAAAGGTTAAGAATCATGAAGCAAGCTAATGCATTTATACATTCGTGTGTGTGTAGTGTAATATATATATATATATATATATATATATATATATATATATATATATATATATAAGCCACCATTATGATTCAAATCACACTACATATCAAAAACAGCCTTACCGAAACCTTCTGGTAGACAAGTAGCACAAATGAATAGGAGCACAAGAATGTGTTCCATGGAGGAACTTCTACTCTATACCCATTAATTGTTACGCTAGAGTACATGCCAGGCTTATAAAACTACTCTACAAGCCACTGTAAATAATCTTAACCAGAGGCAGAATGGAGATCAGTAGTGGTCCATAGAGCAGGCCTTCCCATCTTTATCTGCAGTCTTGGTATTCTGTCCAGTCTGAATACTGAATCACGACCACTTGTGTACAAACCTGCGGTATGGTGGCCTGAACCGTCGAGGTCGCGGCCTCGGCTCTCCACCCTCCACTGTCCCATTCTTCTGCTCCACTCCATCTCCCTGCCAGAGAAATCACCACTTCAGAACAGGACGAGGCACACCACAACAGCATCATTTCAATACACAGTTTCACAATGGCTCAATTTTTGGGGTCTATTTTAGGTTGCAACATTAGATAAAATTACAGATATAAGAACTTTAAAGATAAAATTACATACAGGAAAATTTTAACATTTAAATCTTTCCTCAAAAAAATGAATTCCTCACTTCTGCCGTCTGGCTGACCGTACGCCTGCGAGGTCGCCTGCGTCGAGGGACACCCTGAGGTGCCCCGTTGTCAGTGGTCCCCTCACCCTCGGACGCGGGACCGGCAGAGCTCTCTCCAGACTTGTCTCCGCCGGGGCGTGTTCCGCGGGGGTAGAAGCGCCTACGGAAGCGGCGTTTGTTTGGGGCATAGCGACTGCCTTTGACTGGTACTCCCCCAGGGCCAGTCACGTTAGCTGCCTCGGAGCCCTGGGTTAAAGGACAGGAGCACAAATGTTACAGCTGAAGAGGAAACTTTGGTTTGTGCTAGGCAGATGAGCCTGAAGAGACAAAATGTAGGGGAGGACATTACTTTGGCTGCCTCAACAACGTCAAACTCCACAATCTCGCCGTCTCCCACACTACGTAGGAATTTCCTTGGGTTGTTTTTCTTGATCGCCGTCTGAAAAAAAAAAAAAAAAAGGGACATGCACACATTTTAATGATTCATGCCATGACCACTGACAAAAACAAAACAAAACAATCAAATGTACAAAAATGGCCGTAATTCTGTTAGTTTTACCTGATGGACAAATACATCTTCTTTGGTGTCATTTCTGAAAAAGGAGGACATTCAAAGCCATGTGTGACTGGTTTTGCAAGGAAAAAGCAAAGGGGCACGCAAGTATCTGAGAGTATGCCTGAGCAAGCAGCTGAACAAAATTGACATTTAGCCATTAGATGATTTCAGGAAATGCTACAAATCTGTTGCTCACAGAGGCGGACAGAGTACACAGCTTTGTTACTTGAGTAAAAGTACAGATACCCTTTGCTAAATTTTACTCAAGTACAAGTAAAAGTACAACAGTCATTTGTCTACTTAAGTAAAAGTACTGAAGTACTTGTTTTTAAAAGTACTTGAGTATCAAGAGTAGGCCACATTTTCTAAATATTGCATTACTACTGCCACAGTGCTTACATTTATGTACAGAAACGTCCTACATGGAGTTATGAAAGTAATTTTCATATTTTTACCATGTTGCCTTGTATTTCTAATACAAGTATTTAAAAAACGTATTTCAAATACAAAATACCATTTTGTAATTAAAACACTTGAAGCGAAAATTATCATTAACTTGTTCAGAAAATTGAAATAGTCTGGCGAGGTGGGGCCATAGGTTGGCACATTCCCGGGATGGACCTGCTGAGTCTTCATCCATTGTTTCGTCCATAGTTTCGTCTCTTATCTAAATCTGACCATGGAGTTGACTTTGGCGGAAAGATGAAGGTGATTGCTGATTGGCTGTCCCAATCAGTGGCGCCTGCACAATCCAATCACGTTTGAGAGGGAAACAACAAATTGAGGGTTTCCGAGATTTTTTTTTTTTTTTTTAGAAGTAGTAATGGGTACTCACGGTTATGGATAGAAATGTAGTGGAGTAAAGAGTACAATATTTGCCTCTCAAATGTACTTGAGTAAAGTCATGAGTACTCCCCAAAAATGATATCCGAGTAAAGTACAGATCCCTCAAAATTGTACTCAAGTACTGTACGCAAGTAAATGTACTCCGTTACTGTCCGGCTCTGGTTGCTCAACTGACACACTTTTCGCCAAGCGGGTTTGTTAATGTTAAGTGCACAGAGGTTCTAACAAAGTACATAGAGAGTGTTGAAGGTAGTGGCAGAACAGACAGTAGAAGAACAATTTCGACAACCTCGCACTTGCAGCCTTCACTTTACCTGTTGATGAAGCCATATCCATTGCGTACGTTGAACCACTTAACTGTGCCTTGCACGAGTGTGGCTGAAAGACAGACGAAGGAAAAGTAAAGCTCGTATAAGGTTCATCAGATGAGCAACGGGCTGTAGCTTATCAATGCGACTTTTATTGAATGCATTACAACGACACGGAGTTATTTGAACAACGACAGGCCCATACGTAAATAATTAACCATACACTTTGAGACTGCCCCTCTAACCTAGGTCATGTAGGACACATTTGTACACCAGCGTTGTTGGATTAAAATGCCTAAACTAGGTAGTGTAGAAACGGTCATTGGTCAACGTAACATTTGACCACATACACACAGCAAGAAAGATTTTTTACTCCTAAAAAACCAAACAAAACAAAAACAAAAACAAAAAAACAAAAAACATAAATACAAAACGATTTCTGAACACCAGGTCATATGAGAAGGGATATTACGCATCAGGCCAAATGACAAATAAGACATTTCGATTAAGTTAGCACACATTTCGATTAAGTTAGGACTTTGATTATTGCGCTACGTCCTGACTAAATAACCTTCACCTGTAGGACTCTTCAAAGCCCTCCCACTTCGAACACATGATGAGCAAACAGGAAACTGATGCTATATGTAGGGCATACTAGACATGTGGACCTATTGCTTTTAATACACGATTACTTCCAATACCACGAAATGTGTCATTTCAGTAAGGCAACCAAATAAACCTACATGTGGCTCATGTGCACACGGTTAAGTGTCACATTAACATTTTCTGAACATCAGTCAGATATGAACATAAAAGTAATGCCCCATACAAAGCAACATGTTGAACCGCCGCAGTCCTGCTTCAAAAAGCCCATGTTTGATCAATCTGATTAGCCCCATCTGATTAGCCAAAGTGGAAATGAACCCGAACAATTCTTCCTAATTAGTCCTCTGCTGTTGCACTTCAAATCGAGCATGGAACAAGTTAAATTACGGTTTTGACGTTTGTCCTCCTAAGCGGTTCTTTAAACAAAGTATTTACTCATTAAAATGTCAACGCTAACTCCCACATGCAATCCGATAGCCATTTTGAATTTAAAAAATAAGCCACGGATTGAGGAATAATGCTTTTATGAACTATAAGACAATTTAATCTAAATATTTACTGAGTCATAGGCCTACTCTAGGCCACTCTTGTGCTGTCCAGGTTCCAATTTTATCCAAGTCATCCTTCAGAACATACATGAATGGCTACATACCCACGTACTCTTTCACACTTTTCAATAGTCTTAATATCAATCACAGCTTAAGTCGGTAGGCTATTCCCCTACCTATCACTTTTCTCTCAGGTTGTGGCTCTTCCTCCACCTCCACCGCCACCGGTGCCGGCGGTAGGGCGCCTTGCGCTTCTGCGTCGGTCATTTTCTCTAAGGGTTTGACTCTTTCAAGATGCCTCCCCCTGCCTACAACTCTTCCAACTTCACCCTGGCCGGCCGCCACCTCAAACTTTTTATCTCAATTCACCCACGGGAATGACTACACCAGACTCATTCTCATTGGCTTCGGAGTGACCAATCCGATAGTCCCATTGGTTCAACAGGTGCATGCCAGTCTCGCGCGAAAAATGAGTGGAAGCGGTACGGAATAACGGCGATCAACTTGTTTCCATTGAAAATAGCCTACTGTCTGCGACTCAGCTTCACTTTCTCGAAGGTTTGTTGATATTTGAGCACAACAGCCAATCAAATTACACCGCTACCTTCGGTGCTGCTGAAGCACCATGTGGATTGGCTGCATTGTTCATGGCTCGGCCCGTGCCATTATCTTTTTTTATTTAAAGAGCCTTAGCTCCTGAAGGTTTGTGTATCCTATGTAAGGAGAAAGTGAGTGTATCTGACAAAAGTGTATGGGATCAGAATAGCGAAATGTAGGCTACTTTTAAAGCAGTTTTATAGAAGGCAATGACTGGACGCTTGTAATCTTCATTGGAAACCATAGATCTCATCAATGTAATTAAAATGATTGAATTGGATATTTTTATTGAATTTAAATAAAGCTACAAAAAGTCCAACATCTTTAACGGAGCCTACGTTAAGGAGTCAACGTTTTTGTCTCATGCACTTCGTATGACCGCACCTGTCACTCAGTTGGCGATATTTCGGCTCGTGCAGCCATCAGTGATAAATTAGACGCACACCGCTGGTCCGTTGCCAAATCAGTCAGCACCAACAACCTCACCATGTACTGGACCCTGCACAGTGGGGTGAAGAAGGCCATCCCCTCTGTCTCGGGCCCCCGATATGCCTCCCAGCCTCGCCCTAGCCCTCCACTCATAGGTCACCGGATTCAAGTTTCATGCGTCTAAATTTAACAGACCGTCCCACAAACTGAGTTCTTCGGGGCCAACCACCAGGCCACACCATGCCCATATTCATAATGTAACCTAGAAAAAAAGAAGAATGAACAATATGTATGTCTTTACATCATTTTATAAACAAATCTATTTAGACTTTTTTTTGACAAATAGGCAACATGCCGCAGCACAATTATTTACTTCCATTCAATATCACAGTGAGAATTCTGACCTAATATCATTGCGTAATTTACGCGGAGGTTTCGAGAATTCGGCTCAACCACGTGCGTAAAAAGACGTGAGTATTGACTGATTGACTGAGAGGTTCTTCGGTCAAGCAATCAAGTAGACCTATGGCTTGAAATGTGATTGGTCTGAGAAACCTAAACCAAATAGGCTTATACATTCGTATTAGTTTTACGTCTCGACCAGCAATCGCTTTCAGACATAGCACAATTGTTATGAAATCATTCTGTCTAGCATGAGGCACTGAAGCTTGGCGCGCTCCCGACGGTCGGAGCTGCGCCCTACGCGCGCCAGTAGTCTCCATTGAATAGTTGAGAGTGAATGCGCTTGCGCAGTGAGGAGAAAACGGTCGAGGCTCATGTGATGGGCATTTGGATGACTGGGTGCGGGTGTGAGTGAGTGAGTGAGTAAGTAAAGTGAGAGAGCGTGAGCGAGGTTTTTTTGCGAGTTTCGGCTTTGCACTGTAGGCTGTAGTGGCTGTGCCTGCGCGTGTATCCTCGTCAGTGGCTTGAAGGTGCATTCAAAGGGGGGGAACGACGGGGTAAACGTACCGAGTGGAATGAAAGAAGCGTAGAGCGAGCTGAATTTAGAGAACGGCCACGACAGAGGCACCGCGGCAGCAGACAGCAGACAGACACCAAGTGGACTGAGGGAGAGAGACGCACACATAAAGAAGAAATCGGAGGGGCCAGTTGACAGTTGTCGGGTAGCCCTTTTAGAGTCTACAGAAGGAAAGACCGTGGACAGGGTAAGTGACTCATAAGACCTCTGAAATACCGGGCGTGATCACGCGTAAGGATAGCCCCCTTCTGCCCCATGCTAGCACTAATCTATAATTTTATGTAGTCACACTGGACGCACTATTGCAAAACTTAGTCGATATAAATAAACCAATTTCAGAAGGATGTAAATTGGGTTTCTAGTCTGGCCATGCCATAGCCTCTGACTTCTTTTTCGGCGTGGTCAGGGAACTCGATTCTTAGGCCACTTATATTCGATTACCTTATATCTTATCTTATATCAGAAAGTCATATGCATAAGATAGTTCACGTTGTAAGAAGATCAAACATGATTTATTAAAAGATAAATTAACTTAAGATGTAACTCATGGCACCAGGGTCTAGGCACGCAGTGGGCTGCCTTGCGCACCGGGGTAGTGCATTACAGGCGACATCGTAGTCGACTTCGCCTCTGAATTGTCAAATTAATAGACACTGTAGACTATTTCTAAACTTAATTAACGCCATCTGACGTATATGCGCCATGCTTTCACATTGACAAAACTACATCTGTCGCACCTGCATAGTAATGGTAGCTCCCATGTCAGTGGGCCTCAGCGCTTGTGGAGTGCGCATGTTATCAGTGCTGCCGTCACTGGCGGCCTGTATGCACGCAGCAGGCCGTATGTGCTAACCGGGGGCTTGGTGTGGCCGAACGGATTTGTGCAGAAATTAAACGTTTTGGCCGCCTATTAAAAAACAGTCATTAGCTAATAATTGCAACCGCAATAATTTGCAACTGTGCTCTGTAACAACTGATGTTCGTGTTTATGTGCAAGCCTGTTCCAATGGCGGCGTGTGTTTGCGTGTCAAGTACGGCGGATTAGCCCCTCTTGGTGTGAATCGGAGTCTGTCGCTCTTGATGTGTTTTTTACTAGTTATCTTAGAACGCATATAACGTGATCTAGGTCTTTTGCGGTTCTTCATTTGCGACGATCATTTGTTCTGTTAAATACGTGCAAGACTTGTTTTGTGTCTTAATTCATGGGACGATCAGTTTATTTGTTCCGATCTATTTTAAACTCAAGTCATGGTTCCCCATGCGCGTGTGGAGCCAGCAGCATGACTCGACGTTTGGCCACTACACAGACCTTTAAACCCACGGAGACCAAATGTTATTATTTTGAATATCATTGAGATCTGTATTCTGCATCTTTGTTGCTTCAGTATCGTCCGAAGTTGCGTTTTAAGGTGCATTACAGATATTTGACGCTGGCAACGTGTCTAGTCCTGTTAACAGGGGCCATATATCTGTTGCCTTATTTAGCACTAGTGGACGTCAGAAGACCAGCAGACTGCTTAGAATGAATGAAGTCCCATGGAGCTGTCTCTAATAATAATACAAAACAGCATCTAACATCACCTACTGCCTGACTGATACAGAATGCCCCTACATTAACACTAAAATAAAGTTCAAGTGACACGTTCTACCCTGATTCCTTGCTTATGCTGCTTGTAAGAGATTTGATAACACTTTGCCCCCTCTTGTCCCCCATGTTACAGAATCAACATGGCAGATGCTGATTTGGATTTTACAACAGGCGATGCTGGGGCCTCTGCCACCTTCCCCATGCAATGTTCGGCCCTACGCAAAAATGGCTTTGTGGTGCTGAAGGGGAGACCCTGCAAAATTGTGGAGATGTCCACCTCCAAGACAGGCAAACATGGCCACGCCAAGGTACCCCCTCCTCCATAGTGTGATTGTGTAATGGTTGTTTATTTGGTGTTGTGCGGCTGGATAAGAATGGCAGAAGTGTCTGGAACGTAAACAGTGAGCCATGCATGTGCGTGAATGGGTCTCGCGGAACCACATTCATGTCAATACAATGCAACACAAAGGGTGGAAACAATGAGAAGAAAGGCTGAGATGGGCAGAAACATCCATTGGGCCTGAACTACTGGTGTGAGTGGGTCACGTGATTGTTGTTGATTTATGTCCACAGGTCCACATGGTGGGTATCGACATCTTCAGTGGGAAGAAGTATGAAGATATCTGTCCTTCCACGCACAACATGGACGTCCCAAACATCAAGCGAATGGACTACCAGGTTTGCAGCATCGCAGCCATACCGTTTTACACTTTAGACCACTAGATTCATTATGGCCAGTATCCCCTGATCAGCACATTTCTATGTGTTCCAAGTGCATGTTTAATACAATTTCTGAAAAATCGTAACTGAAATAGTTTGAGATAAGCTCCTTTTTTCTTTCTATCAACTATTAGAAACAAAACTGAGAGAAATGAGGGTAGACCACTCACTTTGGTACCTGTTTTCTCCTCTCCCCCCTCTTCTGCCCCTTGAATGCCCGTACCAGTTGATTGGCATCCAGGATGGGTACCTGTCTCTGCTCCAGGACAGCGGAGATGTGCGGGAAGACCTGAAGATGCCCGAGGGAGACCTGGGAAAGGAGATTGAGAACAAGTTTGATGCTGGAGAGGAAATTCTGGTTAGGCTTTTAAAAAACATGTGTTTTTGTTTTGTATTGTGGTATTAAGTTGCTATCAATTCAATCAGACTAAAATATTCACACATTTCTGAACATCTGATATCAGTTAAAGTAACACAATGTAAGAATTCCCCTTAACAGACATACTGGGTACACATTTAGTACTAAGGGGTACCCATTTAATCAGAGAACAATAAAAAGGGTTATACACATACCCAAGACAACATTCGATACAGTGTGATATTAGATGTTCGGAGCGTGCACTACCACTGTCAGAGACTCCATTCTCCACATTTTAAGCATCAACATGAGTTTGGAGACGATCTTTTTAAAGTAAAAGAACTACACTGTGTTGCTTTAAAGCTGTTACTTCTGGAGGATGGGAGAGCCTTGACTTTGCCAAATATACTATAGATTGTGTTTTGTCGTATGTATGTCAAAGAAATAAAAAACTAAAACAAATAAAAACTAATGAGCAAAGCTTGCCATATGCCTAATATAGCCTATAGTTTGAGCTTGAGTGACCTATTATGGTTGTAATAGCAAGTTGCAACGAATGTTTGCGCTTACCCACTTCATGTCAAAAAAGTTCTATTTGAAGTAGCATATTTTCGAGAATCCACTGAATCCAATTAACCCTCTGGAAAAGTGCAGAGATGTGAAGATGTGTGTTTGTGTGTCTTTTAGATCACAGTCCTGTCTGCCATGAATGAGGAGTCTGCAGTAGCCATCAAGGCCATGGCCAAATAACCAGCTACAGGTAACGGCAAATACTTTGTTAATCAGACACCAGTATGAATGCTCGCATCTGTCCAACAGTTTTCAGTCTGTGAAGTGTGTGTGTGTTGTGTGTGTGTACCTGTGTGTGGAGTTGGCCATGGGATCGGTGAGAATTAGAGAAGCTGTTTTAAGTTGCTATTGTTTCTGTATGTGTAAGTTGCTATTGTTTCTGTATGTTCTATTTCATGTTATGCATGTTTACTGCAAGGGAATTCAGAAAGCAACACAACATTTATATTGTAGAGTTTATTGCAAATGTTATGTGCAAAAAAGTTGTGCCTTTTTTGCATCCATTTTGTGAGAAGCAGCTGTTATCTGATGTTAATGGTGTTTACTGGCTATTCGTGTTCAGTATAAACCAGTAGCATTGGAATAGCATGAGGTAACATGCTCTACTCCAGGTATTGTAATAGTGCCAGGGATCACTGCTAACTAGTCATGTAATTCACTTATCTTCTATATTTCGGCTCATCTTCTATCATCTGTTTCCTTCTCTCTTTCTGTTTCATGCTTTATATCCCTCCATTTTTCTTCTCTACTCCTTTCTTCATCCTGCACCCCACCCCTCCACCTGCCTCCTCCTCCGCGTGTTCTGCCCGACGCCTCAGGGCCTTGAGGAGATGCACTGGACCCGGAAAAAACAGAGAGAAAAAGACCTCAGCAATGCTCTTCTCCCACTTTTTACCTCTTTCTTTCTTTCTTTCTTTTTTTCTTGCCTCTTTCCTCTTTTTCTTTTGTTCTTTGCAGCCTCTTTCCCTTTCACGTTCTATGATAGCCCTTTTAAAAAAAAAAAAATGGGTTTGATAATTGGAAACTGCTAAATAATATATAAAAATATTCACAAGATAGTTACTTATAGAACCCAGTGAATGTTAGAAAATGGCAAAACACACACATGTACATCTTCATGGAGAACGAAGAGAGTTGTGTGTGTGTGTGGGGGGGAGGGGGAGGGGGGGGGGGTGTTTCTCTGTTCTGTACAGTCCAACCTGCTGTGTGTAGATGCTATCTTGGCAAACACGGGAGAAGTCAAGGTACAGGCTGGCGGGGTAGGCGACATGGGTAACCACGGAATGTTTTTTTTTAGTAAAGGCAACAAAGAATCACAAGTATGTATTCTATAAACACTTCATTCTGTTCTGATCTTTTTGTCTGGTTTGATAATTTCTTGTTCCTCTTGGAGATGTACATACCACGACTGTTTGACTCCGCCACCATGACTACAAGCCTTCTTAGGGTTGTTTTGTCTGATGTTAAGGTATACGCAAACGCAACTGTTCACATGACAGGGGTGAGGGTAGAAGGTTGACTAGTCTTTAACCTGCATGGGGAGACCATGTACTTGAGGACGGCATCTCACCTTTTTGATCAGGAACAAAGTCCTCAAGTGCAGTGCAGTTATCTTAAGCTGTCCTTGATACACCGGAGACCCTTAGACAGGCGCTGCCGACCTGACACAGCAGGCTCACACCAAGATAGCATAGCACCATGTGCCACTGACTTAAGAGACATGCCACGGCCCTTCTGTTTTAGCTGAAGCCAAAAGAAAACATAGATGTTACATTATGAATAAACACATGAAATACAATTGGTATTTAAATAGGTATATGTACTACATGTTATATTCCCCCATATTGTCACACATTATTTATTTAGTTCATTTACTACCTTCGGAGACTGTCTAAAGGTAAACTAACACACCACATGGCAAAGATGAGCTGTTGGTGTTGAAGGAAAAAAAGAACAGATGTTTGATTTCAAAAATTGATTTTTATTTGTTGTAGTGTAAAAGGTCACAGCGTGTTTGACATTGGGAACTACAACATATTTTTGGTTTAACATCTTGAGATATTTTTCTGTTCTGCTGTTGTAACAACTGAAATAAAAAATAAAATGTTGAACAAGACTTAATGCTTCAGCAAAACACAGCACACAGAAACAACCAAATGTGTCACTCACACAGAGCAACATCGCGGTCAAGCTGGCGAGGGCAGAATTGATGGTCAGTGACTTTATCATGTTAATAGCTGCAAGCGATAAAGCTTTGAACAGGTCCCAGAACAATACTTCTCATTTCTCCAGGGTTCACAAGGCAGTGCATGCATGGCTGGTAGATCGGCACATTCTGAGTTAAACTACTAAAATTCTCCTTTACCTAGGGCTTAAAAGTTCTTAGGCACTGTGCCTGAATTCAGGCGTGGGCCAGGCTCTCTATGCATTGCATGCCTCAACAGCTTACTGACATAGCTATGCCACCAGAGATAAAACCAGACACACAAACAGTCCAGGACATTTGCAGCAGGGGATACTACTAAGAGGTAGTAGGAACTGCTCACATTCACCATCAGACAGGGCATAGACTGAAGCTATCTGTCTCTTTAAAACATTTAAAAACTAAAACATGGCAAACTCCCCTCTGACAAGGACTAGCATGGGAGTTAAAAGAAACTAAAAGCAACTAAGCTGTAAAGCTGATATGAACACCAATTACAGTCAAAACTCAATGTCTTAGGTTTTCATCTTTATTCTTTACATTTCAGAGCACAAAGAACTTGTCACTTATTTACTAAAATAGATGCTGCAGACATTGCTGTACATTTTGTAATTTGGTGGTCACCACAACCGCCCCAAGGTATGATAATTTGTCCAGTTGAACCATAATGGGAGAGTCTCTTTGGAGTTAGACCATGACCATGTATCCTCAACAGAAAAAGACTGTTTGGTAGGAAGAGAGGCCTGGTCACTTGCTGTGGTGATAGAATCTCTGGCCAGGCTGGGTGTGAGAGAAGAGAGCATGGCGAGGGGCCGGCTGGGCCGAGGCTGGGAAGGAAGCCTGATGAAACAATAAAGGACTGACATTAATACACGTACAAATAGAACATTATTTCACATACAAATAGAACACTATTACACATACAAACAGAACATTATTACACATTTAACTCTGCGTACATCACAGAAACAGAACTCATCGTTCACAGTGATACATAAGGGGATGGGATGCACGATAATATTGGTATGACACCAGTATCAGAAAGCAGCATCTTAAGAGGTGCATTATCAGCATGTATGAGCATTTCTGCCAGTATGCTTGGACGATAAATTGGCATGAATATATGCCGGTGCGACTTATTAAGGTTTCAGGGGAAGCATATTACAAATCGGTTGAAATATGAGATGAGATTTAAATTTCAGTTGTAAATGTTGATGTAAATGTACCACATTGTACATCTACATGAAGTTCAGAAGATTTCCTTATTTTTAAAGGAGTTAATGTCTACATTTTGGGTAGATGTACAAGAGACTTGGTCTCTTAAAGGGAACAAAACATCTAGATCTCAATGAACATTTGCAGTTCACCAAAATGAGCTCAAAAATATTGAATATCAACACAAATCCACAATCGTGCATCCCTGAAAAACAAACAAACAGCAACAACAAAACAAAAACACCAATGATAGTAAACCATAGGAAAGGATGTATTTGTAAAAATCCTTCACAATTTTACCTGGCTATATAAAACCTCTTACCTCCTTATTGTGTTTGATATTTGCACATTTGCAAATTATAAAAGGCAGGGGGGTGTGGTTGAAAAGGAAATGGAGAGATTCGGTGTTGCACACGAAGAGAGAGAGGAAGAAAGGGGAAAAGAAGGGTGTGGGGGCAGACAGGACCAGGGAGAGGAGGGGTTCGTGGATGGGTGGGTGGGGGGGTCAGGGATCACCTTGGCACTGGGGATCTGGACAGCCATGGAGGGAGTGGGCAGGAGGCCAGCAGCACTGACATGGAGGGCCTGGGGGGGAATGGATCTCAGGGTTCCCTGCAACAACACACAAGGCCTGGGTCGCACATCTACAACAGGGGGAGGGGGGAGCGTTGCACTAGCCAGAGTGGGAACCATCCAGGTTTGGGAAATAGGCCAGGATTAAGGCCAGTATTAACTAAATTCTTCACTCAGAAATTGAATGGTATTGGGGGAATGAGCTGGTCAGTAATGGCAGACATGGCGATGACGTCAAAACCTATTGAATCCAGTCAGCTACAAGTTGAGCAGAGCTAAATTAGAACATGTTACAAACTGAGAATGGAATATTTCTGAGCATACAAACACGAAGGGACACGGTGAGACATTTTTTTTTAGCTCCTATTGGGTTCTCCCATAATGTTTTTGCATTCCCACATAATAAGTTTACGTTCCCTTTTAAAATTTTTGTGAAGGATTGCATAGCAATTGTGAGGGAAATGTATGAGAAGCTCTAAAAATACATTTCCATCTCTAAAAAAATGATTCCCACCATGTTCCTTCGGGGGGCTCCATACATGTGGTCATGGGGAAAAAAATAAATTAAGAAATGAGTCATAAATTATCATAAACAACAGCAACAACAAAAGTATATCACTTTTACCCATTTTATTATTCCTGGTCTATCAGAGATAAAAATCAAATTTAAAACAGAAAAAAGCTCAACCATCCTCATCTTGGATTCCTGTCTGAAGTGTATGGATTACCATATGAGAGGTACATAATCTTGAAAACTCATCAAAACCAATAGACTCAACACCATACCAGGGCTTTTTGTGCATAGAGAATTGAGATGCAACCACCTTGATCAAATTTTGTGCCGTCTCCAGACAAATTTCTAGTACTTGTTTTCACGAAAAACATAATTTCCTACAACAAGCATTGAACTCATTGATTTGACAGTTGTAACTGTAATTGCTTGACAGTTGTAACTGTAATTGCTGCTCCATTCCACTTCAGCAATGCAATGGCCCTGCATCGTAATTCGTGCATTAGGCAAGGCCATCTGAAATTGAAGAGGAGGGCGAATGCGCTTGATTTTCTTCTTTTAACTCTGCAGAACGAGTCCAGTGGCACTCTGATTTTGCATCTCTTGAAACAGGTGTGAATATGATCTCTTTTACAACCAAGCACACCCAGCTCCTTATGTTACATCCTATGGAGCCCCCAATGGGACACAGTGAGAATTTATTGCTATTGAGTTGGGATTTCTTTTTTTTTTTTAGCTCCAATTGAGTTCCCTCGCAATGGTTTTGCGTTCCCGCAAAAGGAGCTCCAAAAACCATGGCTCTATAGCATCCCATAAATGTAGCCTATGTTCTTTTTGGAGACATGTTTCAAATCACACATTATTTTAAACAATGCGTCAAACAAAGCATCGCATTGCATGCACATCACATGACATCTCTGTCTCTGGTCCATGTCTCTGACCATAAGCTCATTGAATGCAGTTTTCATATGATCTCTCCTCCCTCCTCAGAGAAAACAACTATCACAGGTCGTAACATCAGGTCAATTGACCACAGCATGCTTGCTGCCTCTATACAGGCCTCGCCGCTGTCTGACCTGGACGAGCTCTCGTCCGCGGATAACCTGGTCGCTATGTACAATGACACCCTGACCAGCCTTCTTGATAGCTTAGCCCCTGTCAGGACTAGGCTTGTTCCAGCAAACCATACATGCCCCTGGTTCACCCCTGAGCTGAGGCAACTAAAGACCGCTGGCCGCCGTCTTGAACGGCTATACATGAAAACTGGCCTTACAATTCACTCCATGCTCTACACCGAACATATTCAGACATATAGGGATGCACTTAATGCTGCCCGCTCAAACTACTACTCATCACTCATAACCTCCTCCGTGTCCAGGCCAAAAACCCTATTCAGGACTGTGGACATTCCTTCAGGGTCTGAACAGCAGACCTTAGAAGTCATTTTGGTTCTCATTTTCAGAGCACCTAAACACCTTGTGGGAATATACAAAGATTTTTGTAATATTTTTTTCTTTATTCTCCAATCAAAAATCAATCTACGCATAGTTAACGACCTCCTCCTGTCTGCTGACTCTAATTCACTTAACATTCTCATTCTCCTTGACCTTAGTGCTGCTTTCGATACCATCAACCACAATGTTCTAATCTCCCGTCTGTCTGCTATTGGTGTTTCTGGCACAGCCCTCAATTGGTTTCAGTCATACCTCACCAACAGAAAGCAGTTTGTAAAACTTGGTCCACATCAGTCCCCCAAGTCCCCTGTCACTCGTGGTGTCCCCCAGGGTTCTGTACTTGGGCCTCTCCTCTTTCTCATATACATCCATCCTCTTGGCCAGATTATTCGCAGCCACGGTCTCAACTTCCACTGCTACGCAGATGACATCCAACTCTATCTTACCACTCCCTCTCCCTCTGACCCCCCACCACGCTCCCTCACTGAATGCCTCTCTGACTTAAAATTATGGATGCAAAACAATTTTCTCAAGCTCAACACAGACAAAACCGAAATTCTGCTGATTGGCCCTAAAAGCATCCTCACCAAATCTCCCCATCTCACTCTCAACATTGATGGCTCATCTGTCCACTCCACCCCTGTTGTTAAAAACCTTGGCATTCAGCTTGACTCCACCCTTAGCTTTGATCCTCATATCAAATCACTCACTAAGATTGCTTTTTTTCACCTCCGTAACATTGCACGCCTCCGACCCTTCCTCTCTGCTAGTGATGCACAGACTTTGGTTCACTCTTTCACTATGTCCCGTTTAGATTACTGCAACTCACTTTTCCTTGGTCTCGCCACTAAAACCCTTCAAAGACTACAATATATTCAAAACTCTGCAGCCAGGCTCCTCACCCATACCAGACGATCAGCACACATCACCCCCATTCTCCATCAACTCCATTGGCTACCAGTTCCGTCCCGGATCAAATACAAAGTACTACTACTCACCTTCAAAGCCCTCCACAACCTTGCTCCCCCCTACATCTGCGACCTCCTGACCCCTTACACTCCTTCCCGCTCACTCAGATCCTCTGACCAAAACCTCTTGGCTATCCCCCGCTCCAGACTCTCCACCCTGGGTGGCAGGTCCTTCAGTGCCTTGGCCCCCAAACTCTGGAACTCCCTCCCCCAACCCCTTCGTGCTCGTCCTTCTCTTCCTTTCTTCAAAGCACATCTCAAGACCTTTCTGTTTAATGATCACTTCTCCTCCACACCCAACACATAGTTCCATACAGATAGACAAGTTTATGTTGTATTGTTTTGTTTGTTTGTTATTGTGTTTCACTGCCTTTGTCTCTGTTGTATTGTTTGTTTGTTTGTTATTGTGTTTCCCTGCCTTCCTACTATGTAAAGCGACCTTGTGTTTGAGAAAGGCGCTATATAAAATAAACGTATTATTATTATTATTATTATTATAATATCACTGTGAGCTACTATGAGGATTTGATAATCTGCCACGCGCTGCAATCCTACACAACTGGGTGGCAGCAACTAGGCAGGGGAATAGTAATGCGATGCTCCATCTCGCCCATCCTATTCATAGCCGTGTTCGAGATCATCCTGGACTATCCTGAACTATGGCCAGCAGAGGAGTGCGCAACAAGGCAGGCCAACGTTAACCACCTCTGCGGTGTTTTATGGATGATGTCACCACCAGCCTACTGCAGACCACAGCATGCACAGTAAGGCTTCTAAAGAGGGTTGAAGAACTGCTGTCCTGAGCTAGGAGAAAAATAAAGCCGGCCAAGTCACGCAGCCTCTCAATTCGTAAGGGTAACCAAGTGGACTCAATCTACTTTCAAGTGTCAGAAGAGAGAATCCCAGTGCTCGCAGAACAACCAATTAGAAGCCTGGGCAGAGAGTATACAGCGGAGCTCACAGACAGACAAATGGCAGCTGTTGTCAAAGACCAACTGAAAGAGGGCCTGAGGAGGATTGACCAGAGCTACCCTACTGGCAAATACAAAGTCTGGTGTTACCAGGTTACACTCTACCACCGTGCAATGTGGCCATCGAAGATGAGCGAGATAACATCAACAAGTCACAAAATTGGATGCTACAGCCAACAACTACATCAGAAAGTGGCTTGGACTTCCGAGTGCCTCTCAGACGCTGCTTTGTTCGGAGAGAATGCACTACAGCGACCATTAAAGAGCATCTTCCTAGGGTACAGGCTAGGGCTGGGCGATAAAACGATAGCGATATGTATTGCAATAGACATGTAATCGATATCAATAAAAAATATGTTCGATAGAACATTCGATAATTAAAAACAACACACACCTCCCGCCTTACGTTGTCCATAAATAAATAGGCTAAATATATCTTGCATTGTAGCTAGTATGTGCAACTCTTATCAGAGTAGGCGATAGAACAGACCTTGCCCCGTGCACTCTCTCTCTCTCTCTCAACAGGCGCATCCCTCCTCAGCATGCACATCCAAAGATTCACAATCGTGCAAGATGACTGGCTAAATTGCTATTAAATACGGTTAGCATTCAAAACTGTTGCATTCAAATTGACTGCTAAGTTCTAATCATGTCAATCCCGATGCAAATGGGAAAAGTATTTTTCAAGACTCAAACGGGCCTGTCCCAAGGAGATTGTTTACAATATTTCCAGCTTTTCATTCAGACTTATTTATTTGAGTGTTTTTAATGATTGTGTTGCTATTTCTTTTCCCTGTTTGCTTTGATTGATAACTGAGGTGATTAAAATCAGAGGAAGGTTAAGTTTAAAATAAAAGTGTTTAAATTGTTTAAACTTTTTTTCTTCTGGTCCTTATCTGAAATAGATTTTTTTTTAAAAAAAATCAATAATTATCGATATCGACTGATATGAAATACTTATATCGTGATACAGTTTCCAGCCATATCGCCCAGCAAGGTCAGTGGCCAACGTGGAAGGGTATTCTCCCCAGATCAATGGGATGGAGTGATCTGTGGATGATCCCCCAAGCAAGGATGAGCTTTTCATCAGAGCCACATATGACACTCTCCCAAGTCCAGCCAACCCTGGACCGATGGTTTGGCTCAGAAGAGAGCTGTGGCCCGTTTGGAACGGCCCGGACCACACGCTCTATGGAAATCGTCTTGGCACAGGACCGTTTCAGGTGGCGGCATGACTTGATGCAAAGGAAGTTGGCGGAACTCGTCGAGAACATGATTCGTAGCAAACAGCCAAGCCCAACACCAGCAGAAGCAGCTAGTCCGACAGGTGGACAGTTTGCACAGAGATAACCCACTCAGAGTAGAACAACAGTCCTGGTCCCAGGAAGCGACAGGGAAATGAGAGCTGACCTCGACACACAGCTGAAGTTTCCCACGGACATCACCACCACCTCTCTGAGACCAGACATTGTCCTGTGGTCAGTAGCGAAGAAGAGAGTCATGATCATCGAGCTGACAATCGCATTGTCGTCACGGTATGCCGAGCTTGTGGCGGAATGTCAACAGATAGGCTGGAGAGCAACAACTTACCCAGTGGAAGTTGGCGGTCATGGTTTTGTAGGGCTTTCAACCAAGCGCTTCCTGAGAAACGTTGGGTACACAGAGGCCAAAGCCAGGAAAGCCATCAAAGATCTTTCAGAAGAAGCGGAGAAGAGGAGCTTCTGAATCTGGCTACGCAGGAGAGATAAGAGCTGGGGGACCCGAAGAGCAACATAGTGGATCCTGAGCATCAAGATCCAGCTGCAGTGGGCAACAGGAAGGGTCAGGGACATGTACAGAGATGTACTGGGATTAAAGGGGCAAGACATCAGTGAAGGGTGGCTCCCAGCTGAAGACCCTGTAGCTATTATCCAGGCCGGCGGAGGTGCGACAAGCGGAGACTGCAGGCAATCACACCACCTATAAATACCATAAAAAAAATGTTCGCGGGGCAGAGAATCGTTAACAGACACAAGTGAACGGTGCCTGTGGAGGAGAGAATCGGAGCACGACTGAGGATAAGAGTGCGAGAGGAGTCAAATCAAGAGTACAGTCAAGTCTAAAGTCTTTACGTAGCATAGGCCTAACGAGTGCATCCAAGCCGACATTTACACAATTTTAACGTCTTTTTATCTTTTATTAATCTTAATGTTCTCAAAGCATAGGTTGAAAGGATTAGACCATAATTGACCATCAGTTTATCAACACTGTCCCAGATCATCCCAGACTCCACCATCGCCACACAGCTCATCACCACCTCAGTCTAATTTTCACCTAGGAAAAAACTCTGCATACCTTGCTAGGTCATTAAACATGAGACATCGTTTATCATATGATTTGTGTGCACACAATATTTTGAACAAACAGGTTGCCATCATATTTCACTATTTTGGCAAAATGGACTTACCGAGTCAGTAAAGCCAGACTGCTGATTGGCATGTTCCAGCTGTTTTTGAAGGGGGATTCCAGCACTGGGTATGAAGCCTTTATACAAAACACAGAAGAGTTTACATTGTTGTAAACAATGGGAGTTGTTGTGATGTTGCAATTCAAAAGTATTAACTTGAAAAAAATTACCACAGTACAGAACAATTTCCACAGTATTATAGACGCTATCCAATTTAAAACACCCATATATGATTATTACTATGATGATAAGTGGCAGCAGACCTGGTTGAGAAGAAAAGTGACCAGCGTGAACGGCAAAGCCTTGTGGTTGGTGAGGCAGATACTGCATGGCCTGGAACGCTGAGGCCCCTAAGAGGCAGGAGAGGAGGGGAGGAACAAAACATGTTAATTTGCTCCTGGTTAGCTGTTATCTTCTGTACTTGCATAGTCACACTATGGGATAGAACTAAAATAAAGTAAATTGACAATAAATTGACTGTAACACTACTACACTGTTTTTTTTTTTTTTTCCACACAGGCACGAAAGGGGATGTCAGGTTTAATCCTGACGGGGGCCTCACCTCGGATCTGGGAACTGCTGGCAAAGCTAATGGGCACGGAGGAGCTGGCGGCGTAGCTGGAGGGGTGCTGGGCAGTGGTCACCACGTACGGCTCGTGCACCGACTGTCCCGCCGTGAACTGACCATGTTCACTGGAGCCCGTGCTGAAGCCAGCCTGGCCAGGGAAAGGACGACCCTGTACGAGAAGAGCACCAAGTCGACAGATTCAGATGTGTGATGCTGCAGGAGTCTGACATTTGCAAGCTGTTCAATCTTGAGAAGACTTTATATATAAGCCTAACACAGTGGTGTGGACAGACAATGCAAAATTTGTGTTCTACCTTATAGAGATCACTGCATGATTCTTGAAACAGTCAAACTGAATTTACATCTTTACAGTCATTTACATAAATCAAAACATATAATAATTGACATACTAAACTAAACAAAGTCTAAAGCAGACTCACAGGAATGACAGGAGTCTGAAACAGCTGCTTGCTTCGGTCAGCAAGGAGCCCTCCAGACCGACTGTGACCGACAGGACTGCCTGCAAGCGCAGAAAAAGAGATAAGACGATGAATAAGCAGACGCATGCGGTGAAAAAGGGATGATTAAAACAAAAAAAGAGTTCCACTCGTATTTCACCTTGCATGCTGAGCAGATGCTGCCCATGCATCGGTATGCTTGACTGGTAGCTGGCCGAGGTCAATGTTGTAATGTCACTACAGAAGAAAGTGAAAGCTGTGTTAACAGACTGATTTAACTTGACTTGCTAGAGTTCTCCTTTTTATAAACACTGCTAGCAATCTTAAACTGATTAGTGGCATACAGTGTCGCTTGAAATTTTGAGAACCATACTGATATGGTCATTATTTTTATTAAAAAAAATACCATGACATTTGAGAATTTCCGTCAAGAAATTCATTCGTGTAACATCGTGTCATCAGTCGAGAAGTTGAACCTGGGCTGACAAAGGGTCCAGACCTAAAACTGATTCTGCATGGAGGAGTGGGCAAAAATGCACACAGCAGATATGAGACTGATTAGTCTCTATGCTCTCTATTAGTTGCTATAAAATATGTTTGCTTGAAGAAATTGTTATTGTAGCAGGTGCCACAGGCCATTGACAGAAATGGTTCACATATTTGGTGCGATCAACCACTTCTGTTAAATACATAGAAAGAAATTATATCATATAAAGTTATGTTGATCTTATTTTACAAAAATAACAACCATATCTGGAGTTCGCAAACATTAAAGCGACAATTGAACAGGTGATAAATGCAATGAAACAGAAGTAAATGTAACCCGCCAGGCATTGTACCTCTGCTCTTTCCTACGCCTCTTCTCCTCCTCATGCAGGACCTTTTTCAGCTGTAGAAAGAGTTGATGCTTTTCCTCCTGAAGCCCCTGCAACTTTTCCCCCATCTTTTGAACCTAATGGGGACAAGGAGCCAGTAAAGTTAAGATGAGGGGGCAACTGGAATAAGCACCGAGAAACTTAGGAATGGCCAACAGAAATGGTAATTGACAATTTTACAGTCATCAACTTGAAAATATTATGAAGATGCACATCAACAGTTTTGACCCTATTCAATCTGTTGATGTAGGTTCAGATCTCAACCGCCACATAAGCTAGACAAAATATGTAATTATAAATCATATCCGACCAATGACGACCCACCAACCTGTTCTTTTGTTTCCTCCAATGACATTCGCTCCTCCATCTCTTTAGTTCTCTTCCTTTCTTCCTCCTCCTTCATTTTCTGTTCCATCATCTTGTCCACCTCTTCCTCCTCTAAAAATTGCCATATTATTTTGTTAGGGGGTGATGTAGGCTACCTAGTTACCTCGACGTCCTACAGTGGAGTTCAACCCACCACCAACCACTGCCCTAAAAATAACACCAAATGTAATTTAAAAAAAAAAAAAAAAAAAACATGGTACACTGCCAAAGATCCCTAAATGGCATACCTTGTCTCTTTCGTTCCCTTTCCCTCATAATGTGTTTGTGGAGCGCTCTGGCCATCGCATTGGACAGCTTTGGTCTCTCCAATAGAGCGGGCATCGTGACAGGTAGTGGGGGTGCCAGCTAAGAAAAGATGCAGATTATTTGTTATTAGCCTATACTTATTATTTTAAGTATCTACCTTAGGCATACGCGATTTATTTGGCTAAGATTTAACATTACTGCTATTAACGTCCTTACATTAGCCAACTGTCTAGCAGGCTTAGTTAGCTAGAGAATGCAGAGGGTTCAAAAACGGTTCACATACTTTTGTATTCTTCTGAATCTTTCCAAAGGAGAACACGCTTGTGTGTTGTGTGTTTGTGTTTGTCTCTTGGTTATTTCTCGCAACGCTAACGTTATAAGTTATCTTGAGGTAGCCAATACATTAGCCTCCGTGATTGTTTGTACAACTACATACGTTTCCGAGGTCACAGTTCATTAGGTCGTTTATGGAGTCGGGCTTCCTGTAACTCAAAGCTTCATGGGAAATGTAGTTCACAAGTCACTCATCTCCCGCCTAGCCTTTCGCTTTCAGCGCATACAATCTTTTCTCGCAGGCTTTCAGAGTTGTAGTGACAAACAATAGACAGTTCCCGTTTGAAGGTAAAATAAGTTGGAAAGACATTAAATTATATGGTAGGCTAGCCTTCACAGTAACACCGTGGACGGTGATGGTGCAAGGAGCTGGGGGCTAGCTTTAAAAGTTGTGGGTTCAATTCCCAGCTTCTACTGTTCTGCCCAAAAGCAAGGCAGGGCACTGTAATCCCTTAATAGAATTGACATATAAGTCACTTTAAGTAGCTAAATATGTAAATGTACAAAATATAGTTCAACACTAGCCTAGGCTATTTTTATTATGGTAGCCTACTAATTCACCTAACTGATGTAAATGTAAATCAAATGTAAATGTAAATATATATAGGCCTAGTAGGATATATAGGCTACTCTTTTGATCCCGTGAGGGAAATTTGGTCTCTGCATTTATCCCAATCTGTGAATTAGTGAAACACACTCAGCACACAGTGAAGTGAAGCACACACTAATCCCGGCGCAGTGAGCTGCCTGCAACACAGACCAAGTTGCTGCAACAACAGCGGCGCTCGGGGAGCAGTGAGGGGTTAGGTGCCTTGCTCAAGGGCACTTCAGCCGTGCCTACTGGTCGGGGTTCGAACTGGCAACGGTTACAAGTCCGAAGTGCTAACCAGTATGCCACGGCTGCCCCAAATCAGGTTTCTAGGCCAAGTACTTATACAAGGATACAAGGAATTTGGAACATTTATCCCATCCATGAATTAGTGAACACACGTAGCACACAGTGAGGTGAACAGGACACTAACCGGAGCAGTGAGCTGCTCAGGGAGCAGTGAGGGGTAAGGTGCCTTGCCCCACTGGTCAGGGATTGTACCGGCAATTCTGATCTGATGTGGTTGCTCAATGACTGTTGAAACTCAAATGCTTGCTTACACATGTAAATTTCACAAAATATTCACATTTTGTATAGTGTTCTAAGCCACAGTCATTCTCTTGCTTTACACTTAAACTTGGACAGACACAGAAATTAAAGGCTGAGCTGAAGTCTTCCTCTTGTTTTAATATAATTCTGCACACATGTATGCAACCCTTTGATATTTATGTTACTATTTTTCTGTGTGCGCACACGCATGATGTCAATTGCATCCAACTCTTGACCTGCCTATAGCCACTGCAGATGGAGATTAGTATCCAAATATGATACAAAGCATCATGTGATTGATGCCTTTTGTATGTCATCCTTGTTAAAAAAATAACCAAACTGCCTTAGAATGAGAGCATAGACAGTCCTAGGCAAGGCATTTGGCGGCCATCTTGCAACACACTTTGTGTAGTTATCAGGCAGCCATTTCCCCTATTGAAGTGGGAGGCATACAGGATGGGGCAGGATGTGAGACCAAGGCTTTCAACCGGTTCATGGAACTAAAACAAAAAACAGAAACTATTGATATGTTGCCAACAAAAAACTTTTTTTCAATGTTCTGGAACAGAAATTTGTATTTGAAATAAAGGTAATCTGTTAATCTCTCACACACACACACACACACCCCAATTTAAAATATTTTCTGCTTGATAACTGGTGCAGAGTTTGCACATGTCTGGATGGAGTTGCTGAGTGCAGGCAGTGAACCGTCTCTATAAAGTTAGTGTCTCCCATATTTGCAACCAGGAGGTAAATATTGTGCTGTGTACCATGTTGGTCTTAATTTGAATTTAATGTAGTTTGTCTTAAGTTAAGTCCATCATCTAAACTAGAACTAATGTTGAAAATTGCTAGCTAGCTCCATGCTAGACCTGTAAAGCTAAATAGCAAATAGCTGCAGCATTAAAATGGAGTTTATTTTAAACATTTGTGCAGGTGGGAAGGCATCAAGAAAATCCAAAGTGTGATCATGCAGCAGCATCCAACTTGAACGTTACTTACTGTAATTAATTGGGAAACGCATCTCGAGTGCGCACCAGAGAGAGATAGACGGGCAGGTTCCAGGTGTCATCGATATCCCCTTTTGATATATGAAACTTATAACTGCTTGTAACAACTTAACATTATGTATAGTATTGTTAATATTGTGTTATTAATGTGGCACAAACAAGGATAGAGTTTGATTAAATATCCTACATCTTATTATATAGCCTAAGTTCAACTGCATACAATTAACAGCATTTCTTTTATATTTATAACTTTAAAAATTTGGATTGTGTATAATTTATAATAAAAAAAAATTTGGGAGGGGGGGGTTGGGTGTCCTGGATTTTCACAAATCAAATGTGGCAACCCACCCTATGGCATACAAATACATAACATTTAAAAAAAAAAAAAGAAAAAAGAAAGTTAACATGGAACGTTAACTGTTTCCCCCCCCCCTTTAACTGGCTCAGGAACACTAAGGTTGAACGCAAAACCAGAAACAAAATACTGACCCTGCTGCCAGGGATTAAAGTGAAAAAAAAATCGTTTGACTGAACTTTTTTCAGGCCATAAGTCATGTTGTGGCCACGTTTTTCATATCTACCTATAGATATAGCACCCCTTTTGCGGTCGCGACCTATTGGTTTTTAATGTACAAAAAGATGCAAACAGCGAAGTAAAGGGAGTATTCGCCTTATTCACACGGTGCCCATTGTTTAAACCAAAACGAGGCTACAGGGTACACTTACTATAATTAATGCCACCTACAGGTGAATGCATAGAACATAACAATCCTATGGTTTGTGTACCCTGTAGCCTCGTTTTAGCCGCCAATGGCCGCCATGTGAATAAGGCGAATTGAGTGTTCTTGATTGAGATTGAGTTTTCCTGATGAACAAAAATATATTTTAGTACCATCCCTGACCATTGCTGATTAGCCATTGCTGTTCTTTTCTACTGCAGCAATATTGTAGAAAGGCTTTAACACACTCTTATTTAATTACTTCAGGCCAAAAGTGTTTAAAGGGGAGAATTTTTTCTTGTTAATATGCAATTCAACACCAAGTAAAATCTATAAAATTAAGTTTGCAAGACTTCACATTTCCTCATCAAAGTAACGAATCAGAACATTCTAGATATTGTTCATATTTCCATTTGTTGCCTCATCCGCATTTAATAAAAACATGGTAATTTTGAGTTTTACAGACAACTCAGTTTTCCTATGAGCAGTCTCTCAGTCTGTGTGTGCTCATGCAGGAGCTCATGCTGGAGACGGTGCTTTTGTCCTCAGCAACAGATTGTATAAGGTTGACAAGAGGTTGCGATATGGTGAGGGACAGGTCGTGTTGCGCTATGAAAGAACATCCGTACAGTAGCCTACTTTCTAAACGTAAAAACGGTCAGCCATAGATAAACGTAGCCTACCTCTGTCGTGGTGGCTAGTTGCACCAGGTAAGGAAGATGTCCTGAAGTGCACGAACGTTAACCTTATGGAGGTCTTCTGGTTGGTGGCGTGCTAAAACGTTTTCCTATTGCATCCATAAATAATTTTCTTGCAGCGAACCGCGCAAAAGCAAACCCCTGGCACTTTAATTTCTTTACACCATGGCTTGTTAGTTCTCCCCCGTTTCCAACAGCTGCCCATCTCCATTTATTTTTTAACTTTTGACACCTGCCTTGCCTTCCTTTAGCAACAACGCATCCATGACAGCTAGTGGCCTTGCCAAATAGACGCACACAAATCATGACGCTAATATGCGAGGTTCTGGTAGGCCTACTGGTTATGATTTTGTGCTATAAATTAATAATATTTTATTATTATTTTATTAAAGTTGACTATTTAATTGTATGGTTATTTTTTGTCAACAAAAAACAAAACAAAACCACTTTGCACTTTAAGATAATAACCTGTAACAGGTGATTTGTCAGGTGACTGTTTGATTGGTGTGTGTATGTGCCTTGTCTCCTTGCTGTCTTCATGTCTGAAGAAGGGCATTCAGCCCGAAACGTCACATGTGGTGATTAAAATCTTTTTTATAAGGAGTTTTCAGTGTGCGGACTAACGTCATTTTTTATTTTTTGTCAACATACACTCACAACCTACTGTCGTTAAAAGTGAGGCCTAAGCAAAATAGGCTACAAGGCTGTCTGTGCGTCAATCAACAACCACCTCAACAGTTCGCGATGATGACATTATTATGACCGCCGCGCAGCGAATCAAATTTCCGTCAATGATTCCCGGGACACTGAAAGACCGGGGTACACGAAACTTGGTGGGCATTTAACCCCACATGGATAGCATGGAACCATCGTTTTTCGTTTTGATCTGTAGCCCCCCCGCTGGACTGGACCCCCGAAAGGAGGGTAGGGCAGACACAGTTTTCTGTGAATATCTCGAAAACCGTAGGGTTTAGGAGGATCATTTTTTTTTTGTATGTTGATCTCAAGGGGCCATGTCAACCCATTCCATAACCACTCATTTCATGTATAGCGCCACCTAGTTAAACACAAAAAAGTAAAAATGATGTGTTGTAATTGAAGGTATCTGTGACCTAACATAGTCAAAACTGCACGAAATTGGAAGTGTAGGATCATTATGACACCCTCTGTATGCACGCCAAGTTTTGTGGAATTCCGTTCATGGGGGGGCCACACAATAAATTAATTTATGTTACTATACACCAACTGGCCTGTAGGTGGCCGGAGACAGTTTTCTGTGAATATCTCGAGAACCGTAGGGCCTAGGAGGTCCACCTTTTTTATGTATGTTGGTCTTAAGGGGGCATGTCAACCCATCCCATTACCACTTATTTCATGTATAGCGCCACCTAGTTAAAAATTAAAAAGCAAAAAATTAGGTGTTTTCATCACAATATCTCTGGCTGACAAGGTCAAAACTGCACAAAATTAAAAGTGTAGGATCATTATGACACCCTCCGAATGCATGCCACGTTTTGTGTACTTTCGTTCATGCGGTGCCTTACAATAAAATAATTTATGTGTACATTTAGTGACGTACACCAACAAGGATTCCTGGGACACTGAAAGACCGGGGTACACAAAACTTGGTGGGCATGTACCCCCACATGGATAGCATGGAACCGTCATTCTTCGTTTTGATCTGTAGCCCCCCCCCCCGCTGGACTGGACCCCCCGAAAGGAGGGTAGGGCAGACACAGTTCTCTGTGAATATCTTGAGAACTGTAGGGCCTAGGATGACCAATTTTTTCCGTATGTTTGCCTCCAGGGGTCATGTTAACCCATTCCAGGTGCACACATGTGCATAAACAGATACACACGCACACACATACATTTACAGTAATCATACTTTTGACACACTCACACAGTAGACATATGTACGCATGCATGCACATGCACAAACACACATACGCAGGCAAACACACAAGCATGCACATACACACACACACACATAAACATAAATTTGTACACGCACACAATTCAAGAATTTTTCCCGTCATCTACTCCCTGAATTTTTGGTCATTGATACCCGGGACACCGAACCACCGGGGTACATGAAATTTGGTGGGTATGTAGCCCCACTAGACTTTTACGGAAAAATTGTATGTGTATGATTGACCTGGCATTCTCCGGGGGTATGCCAAGTTTCGTAGAATTTTATCCATGGGGGGGGGTCTAAAAAAATTAGGTTGTGTACATTTAGTGACTGTACACTCATTAGCCTGTAAATGGCGGTGCACACATATACACATGCACACACACAGGCACCCACATACTATCGGCATTAGAACGGCCGATACATAATTACAAATTCAGTAGGATTAAAAGAAAGCCAAAATAAATATTCATCATCATCATCATGGCTGCATTTTCAGTATTGGCGAGAAGCAGTCGTTTGTCCACTAGATGGCGCATCGTTGCAGTGAGACGTAATTTTGTTGGAAGTTAAAAGTGGGTAGGAAAAAACAATGGACGCTTCATACAAGGACTGTAATTTACCGCAGCGAACATCTAATAAGGATAGGACGATGTTCACATGAAGTGTAATTCCCATTTCTTCTTGAAGCCGAAATAAATCTGAGGATGTTTATCGGACATGCTTGGTTTTTACTGCAGGTACTTTAATCTTGTAATATCAATAAGGACCTAGGTAATGTTACCGTTGGTTGAGTGATGGAGGCATTTGATTTATTGCATTTGTAGAAAACTATAAATGCGGTTATACCGAACAAATGTATAGCAGCACTGTTTGTATCTTTCGACTGTCATTTATTGCACGTGCTACAAAATCATTCTGTGCAATGGAAGATTTACCAACGTTACACCGGTCTGATACAGTTTTGCCTATACATGCGTGAGACTGAGACGCCTGTTTATTTTGTTTTAAGTGCGTGCAGGGTGTGAGAGGGGAATCGATGTGCTTTGATTCCAGCTTGGTAGTTGTAGTCTGTGAAATTAAAAAGCACGTGTGTGTGAAGTATCCAAACAATGACACCTTCATTTCATTATGGCTGCTTTAGCAAAACACCTTAAGCTACTGTGTAGTGGGTACCATTTAGAAGTGGCTACTTCATTCGCGCTTTCCTTGACTCATGGAGCTGCGTGAATGTTATTACAACTATTCGCCACGATATGACAGTTTAAGTCCGCTTGATACTGTAAGGCGTAAGCCATTGGTTTCCAAAGGAGATTTTTTGATTTCTTAAAAGATTGAGCTTGGTCTGATGAAAGCCAGACTAGCCATGGACCTCAGTTAAACAACGCAAGGGAACATGAATCAGCCTATATTTGCACTAACAATAACGGACAAAAGCTCTTCAACTTTGGCCCGTTAAAATGTGTATGAACAGTCTAGCGACGCATTTCATCAAGGCCTATTTGGACATGTCAGTTATTTGCACCACTGGTTAGATGTAAAACAGCATTTCGTTTCAGACTAGGCTACTGTTACTTAATGTGTGCATTAACAATAACGTTTCAGACTACTTAATTTGTGCATTGACAATAAAGTATTACATGAAGTAAAGATGACTAAAATCTTATGTAGAAGAAGCATTCACAAAAAAATCCATCCATCCAAAAATGACCTTTGTTTTTGATAGCTGTTGAAAACGGCATGGAACTGACAGAGACGTTTTTGTTTATAAATACATAAAAAAAATAAAATAAAACATTATGCTGATACCTTTTGCTTTTCCCAAATACAATGTAGCCTACAGGTGTAAGTGACCTTTTATCAATCTAGTTGCAATGGATGAACTGTGATGAACTGCCCTACTTGTGATTGTTTAGAGATTTTAAAGGTTTTCTAACAATGCTACTACATCTTTGGCTATTCTACAATCTATTCACCTTTTCAGCACCAGTAGGCTACTTTCTCTGCAGCTGCACACACTCAGGCATGCCAAACAAGCATACACAAAAGTTGAGTGGGGGATGGAGTAAAATATGGAGACAAATTGAAGTGTGATTTATTTTCGCGGAACGGATGTACAGGACTGAGCGGCGGTCATATTTTGTACCGCTATGCGGTACACCTAGTTTTTTTAAATGCTAACACGCTCAGTCAAAACCTTCCGTCGCAAATTGTGAAAAACATTGTCATAACAGACGGGATAATAAATTGCATAAGCTACGGTTTATATTGTGTCGCTTTACACATAATGTTAGTTGCATTGATTAAAAACTGTAACAATAATAGTAGCCTGCAATGCCACCCGATGTAGGCTCTCTGTTCAAGTCATAGGTGACACCCAAAATGAATGACCTCCCTTGACGAGAGTTCGCGATAATAAGAAATTGTCTACATTGATGCACGGAAAGAACACAGCCTACGTTTCTTCTCCGAATTCGCACATAGAGCTCACAATATCATATCCAAAAAAGTTAAACGGATTGGCCAACCTTATCAGCTGTCTCTAATGTGTCACTATAATCCAACTTTTAGACCGCTATAGTCCTCCATACGTGTTCTTTTTTTTTTAAGCAAACGCCCGAGACAAGTGTGTAGCTACAACATAAACAAAGCGAAACTCATGGCTCTCTTCTTCACTGATTGAGACACAGAAAGTTCTCAAGAACACTATTAGGTCTTTAAACATTTACCATCACACACATTAATTCGTCGGACCTAATATTTGTAGTTGCCTTAAAAAAGGAAAAGCAAAGGTGATGGGGGGGGGGGGGGGGGGGGGGGGGAGAGGGGAGAGACTATTTTTTCCTTCTCATCGGATCTGCATCGATCTCAAATATGACATTTCTAAAATCAAATTGACGGAAATCCGTCCTACGACGGAGAACTTTAATCCTTGCCTGCTGCATTTCTATGGAGGATTCTGAGTAGGGGAGACCGGGTATGGTTGTAACACATTTTTCTTCAGCACCTAAAACTACCATTTCTTTTAAAGCTACAGTTCTGGAACTTTTTGGCAAAGTAACCACATTTGTCTACTACAAGTGGCAACCATTTAAATCTCTTCAACTATATTACAGAATTTGTGAGATTATGACAAATACAGTGTGTACCTTTGTTACAACCTACCCCACTACTGGGGTAGATTGTAACACCTATTGGGGTAGATTGTAACAGGTACAAAAAATGCAGAAAAATAATGGAATTCCATTTGATATACTGATTTATTGCATAAACAGGGTACACAAGGTGTGAAAATAGATTCACCAACATATTGTATACCATACAATCCATTCTTCACATAGAGAATGATCATATTAACGTTTTAAACTAAATATAAAAACCACAGCGTTTATACTTTTGTGTGTGTATGTATTTGTGTCTCTCATGGAAAGAGAGAGAGGGCTGAACAGTCTCACACACAAAGATGAAATTAAACAGACATTAAATGGGTCTACTAGCCCCATTCCACAGGTTGTAACATATTAAAAATTGTGTTACAACCTACCCAACCACTGTCATCCATTGTTTAGCTAGCTGTATTAGCATGGTGCTTTGACATTAGCAAGAGAGAGCTACACCATTCTTTACTAGAGAAACTATAGTTTGACCTGATGTAACTCATACAACTGTATCTACAATGGTAAAAGCACTAGAAAAAATTAAAAAAAAAAAAAAAAAAAAGTTACTTTCTTACCTCAGATGTTGAATTATTCTCCTTACTCCGGGATAAATGGCACCAACAACTTGAAAATGTCCATGTGTGATCGTTAAGGAAGTCTGAGCAGTCAGAAACTGTCACATGGCTCATATCTTATCCCTGATTGGTGGAATTGGTGATGTTACAACTCTCCCCATGTTACAACCATACCCGGTCTCCCCTACTGCATCTAATTAGAAAGTCTCTGGCAAGTCATTAACTGATGGCTGTCCACATGCAGTTGATCAGAGGTGGAAAGCAACTGAAGGCCCAAAGTGGCCTTGGCCTCAGTCTCCAAAGAACATGAGCACTACACCCATAAGCTTAAAGATGGTCAGGTGCAAAAAATACAAAGAAAACAATTTTTTGGACACCAAGACTTAAGTGTCACCATTTCAAAAGTTAAAATATTTAAAGAAAATTGCTCTGACATTCATGGTGGCCCAAGGTTTTTGCCAGTTGAATTGACATCCAAATTAAAATAATCCCATCTTAAGTCTTCTGTTAACAATTATTTGAACTCCAAAAGAAATACGCTGAAATATTATAAAAATCCATATTTATTCATCCAGTCACTTCTTTACATTTGTAATCCTTTCAACCCCTGTAAAAAGAAATATAACTCGTTAGTACACACAAATGACATCACATTTGGGGACAGCAGCCATGGCCTACTGGTTAGCACTTCGGACCTGTAACCGGAGGGTTGCCGGTTCGAAACCCTGACCAGTAGGCACGGCTGAGAGTAACCCCTCACTGCTCCCCAAGTGCCACTGTTGATGCAGGCAGCTCACTGTGCCAGGATTAGTGTGCGCTTCACCTCACTGTGTGTACACTGTGCTGTGTCTGTTTCACTAATTGGGATAAATGCAGAGACCAAATTTCCCCTCATAGGATCAAAAGAGTAGATATACTTACTATGTAATCATGTTAGTACACAAGAATCTCCCACCCACGTCAAGATGGCAGCATCATGTTCTATTCCATTTGACTAGTACAAATTTGGCTGGCTTCTGGGTGCTGGTCAAAGTGGCCATTGGAGCTGTTGTAACTGCTGTAGTGGTAAAACAAGGCTTGAGGGATTAGTTCACTTCACTGTGTGCAGTGTGTGTTCCACTAATTCACAGATTGGGATAAATGCAGAGACCAAATTTCCCCTCACTGGTTCAAAAGAGTAGCCTGGAAAATCCAGACCCTGATAATCTAGAAAGATAAGGGTCTGGCAAAGAGCAATGTAATGGCCCAACGAGGGGCAGCAACAAGCATGCATTTAAAAATCTCACTGCACGCAATTGGTAACACTAGACCATGTTTACTCTGAATGATTTCGGAATTTGATGCAATCGGATAACACCACTACCAATGTGTACCGTCCTCCAACATTGCAGCGCTGTCTATCAGTTTAGCTAGTTCCCCGGAATGCAAGGGGAAAAAGTAACGCGAGTCATTGCTCTTTGCCAGAGTGTGTCGCAGAGACAATTCCATTGTGCTCTCGTGAGAACTCTGGATTTCCAGGGTACCAGAAGAGTGTATATACTTATACTTTACCAGTGACTGGACTTTTCAGTGGCCTCTTGGTGCTGGGGGTCTTTCTGGTCAGAGTGGAGACCGTTAGAGCCATTGTGACTATTGTGGGCGCTTTAGTGGTCTTCACTTTAGGTGGCACTGTAAAACAAGGCTATAGTGAGAAACAAATCAGCATGAATACAATGTCAATATTGATTAGGCAATATGCCCTTTACCAGTGACCAGACTTTTCAGCGGCTTCTGGATAGTCATTGCTCCCTTGCCAGGGGTGGCAGGTTGAAACCTCCGATCAATCAACAGTCTGTTAACCCCATGCACTGGATAGACACACCTCAGTATTACTCTGTTAGGGGTGGGAAGACATTAGTTTACCACATTTAGTAGTGCTGCATCTGCACAATATAAATTAAGGCATTACCTGTATGGAGAGTCTCTGGTAATCACTGGTTGATCCTCAGGCATGAATGTCTCTTCAAATAGGATCTCATTCTCATAAGTCACAAAGTCATTAGAGATCTGTAGGTACATTTTACTGATAAGAATCCCAGAGCAAGACAGTCATAATCACAAAATGCAAATTATAAAATTGCAATATACCTGGACTCTTGTTCCACAGCTGTTGAGTATAAATTTAAACAGAACTCTCGTCTCATCAGCTTCATTGGGCTTGCAGGACTTGTCCAGCAGAGTAGTTTTGGAAGGTAATGCATCAGGCTTGGCTTTAGTGAGGTCAGTCACCACGGTTACAACACCCTCAGGGGAGCACACTGGTGGGAACAAAAACATTTAAAAAAAAAAAATACAAACAATTCTATTAAGAAAAAACCCAAGTTTGGTCTGTAAATTTACCTAGCATCTCAGTGGTGGGGAAGCGACAGGTCTTGCCTGAAGACTGAACAACTTCCACAGATGTGGCATCCCTGATGAGGATTTCAAACGTGGCAAAAAACTGCTCAAGCGAGACATTCTAAACAGGAAAGGACAGAAAGGATTGATTGCACCACCAAGATCCCTGGTAAAGCAAAGTACGAACAAAAAAAAAAAAAGAATAAAGAAAGCTCACTTCATATTTGTAACCAATTGTGAAGAGGGGAACCTCCAATGTCAGACTCTGACTGTTGTTAGTCATTATATATCCCCGAGTGTCAGCCAGCTCCTGTGTGAGGGGATATGGACCGACACCAGGTTCCCATATGTGGTCAAACTCCTGGTGGTCAGTCCTGAACTTGATGCCATTATCCATGCAGAGACCATTGAAATATGGTGGGTCTATTTGAAGAGGGGGGGGGAAAAAAAAAAAAAAAAAAAAAAAGTTAAGAGCATATCAAAAGTTATCAAAAATAATCAAAAGTTTGATCACTTACAGACATCCATGACATGAGCAACCACAGTGGTAAAATGGAAGTACTCATCCTCCTGAAGCAAGATGCGAAGAACGTAGTGTATGTCAAGAGTACATTCTAGGACTCCTTCCACGAAATACTGAAAAACAAAAAACATTCAGTCCAAATCTTGCAACTGTTACTCGGAATCTGTTGCCTTCCAGTGAAAAAACAAACTAACCACTTTGGAGACTACAGGGTCTTCAAATGGAACACGAATGGTATAAGCATGGGCATGATCATGTAGAATCTTGGAAATCTGATAACCACTCTGTGTAGCCTCCGATACGGTCATGTCCTTCCCATTCAGACTCACGGAAACCAGTTCCACATCAAAGGGAAAGTCACCCACATAGACAGTGAAGACACGCTCCTTAAGAACAGTTACTGCAGGAGACAACAAAAACAATTAGGAGCCTGGCAAGGTGAGAATGAGGGACAAATCTAATACAACACAACTAAATCCTAACTATACTCACAATTAGTTGTGTAAGGAGTATGGGATATGACTGGAGTAGTCATGGGTTTGATGTAGTGGAGTCTGCTTTCAAGGGTATCATTATCCGTCGTGAAGATATGCTCATAGTAGAGGCATACACCATAGAATTCATGATACGTGTTATCAATCACAAAACTCTGGACAGGCGACAGTACAGATAATTAACGATTACAAAAAAAGCAGTCATGTACATATCCACCCTTTTTAGATGTAGCCAAATGCCTACCTTTCTGAAGCCACCCTCAGCAGCATATGGGATGGATATCTCTACAGTTTCTGGGCCAACATCAAGCTTGAACCCTCTTTCTGCCGCAACGTCGGGGTCAAGGCGCCTACCCTTCACACCAATGCCAATGTCTTTGCTTTTAAATCCAGAGTGGGCAGACACCATGGGAGCCATCACAGTGAGAGTCTTCCATATGAGGGCACCATTGTCATACAAACCATCATCTTAAGATAGGGAGTTTAAAAAAAAAAAAAAAAAAAAAAACAATTCAGGAAACACCTGGGGGAAATATGCAACATTAACTCAACCACCAATAGCCTGCTCACCCATTGAGCATGAAGCAGCCAGGTCCACGACCATGGTAGCAAGCCCGTGTCGCAGAAACACAGCTGGACGGATCTCTTCAACCCAAAGCCCCCTTACCTGGACAGATTTGAGGTCAACGTCAGTTAATATACCTCCAACACATTCAGGGTTTACACGATGCACTCCCAACACAGAGTATCTTACCATGTCAGTTACAGAGTACTCCTGCCCATATGCAGTGCGGAACACTATACGGCCCACGGTAACATCAAAAAAGTACCCCAGATCCTGGGCCTCATGCACCGACAGGACAACAGGCCCTTTCCCCTGCCTCAGGAACATGATCTGCCAGACGGACGTAGCTGCTTCTTGGGCCTGAGAAGCCAATAATAAAAAGATCCATGCATTGAGATTTTAAAGAGGTATACACAAATAGACAGATTATTGATGCGTTTACCATTGAAAGGGCAGAGGCCAGCTCAACATCTTTGTAGGACTGCATCAAGGGACACGGCAAAGAAGTCTGCACAGATACCTGCAACAGAAGGCCTCCATCTTAATAGATTCTAAAGAAGCATATTAAATTGAGTGTCTGGATAGTCAGCCAAGTCATACCTCCATATAGTTTTCCTCACAAGAAACCTCTCGGTAAGACCACGGATGAGGAACACAGGTCTTTGTGATTCTATGAACAATCTCCTCATCATGATTGGTCATGAGCAGTTGGAAGTTGAAGGTAAAGGTCTCATCACCCTAGAGTAGTGAAAGGACGATTGGTTCATTCAACTGCTATACTTTCAGAAATAAAAATAAGACCGCCACATTCAAGCCAATCTTTAAAAGAGGATAACACTTTTAAAAGGATAACCCACCTCATTGCCAGTATAGCAAGAGAAGTAAGAAGCTCGGAGAACAGCAATTCCTAGTGTTGGCGAGGCATGATAGGTGTATCCACACTTGGCCCAACCACCCTCAGGGATTGGAAACGTTCCCCGAGAATCTACTAGAACAAAAATAATTCATGCGAGAAGCATGTAATTTTTATTTGGGCAAACCGAAGTCACAAAAACATACCTATTGCTTCAATGCGAGGTTCTGTTTCATCAGGCAGGAACACAACAATCATAAGTTGATGGTCCAGGCATTGAGCAGAAAACGGCACTGAAACAAATCCAACAGGTGAGTATGGAACTTTCACTAATTAAAACATGTCACAGAGGACAAAAGAACAAAAGAACCTACCATCTTGATCACAGAAACAACCAAATTTGGTCAGGATTCCCGTAAGGAGTATACCCACTCTAAAAATAGAAACATTTCAAGTCAACTACCCAAGTGAACTACTGATATTAAAAATATTTTTTTCCACAATTCAAGCAGTCACTAACCCCAAATATTGTCCAACAGCCATAGTCACTGATCAGAAGTATCTAACATAAGTGTAACCACCTAATACCTAACTACAGCTTCTAGTTGAAATCCTGACTGCTGTGAACATGCTGACATTTCCCCTCTCCTTGCTTTTATCTTCCTTCTGTTTGATGAGTTGGATTTACTTCACCTGTCATTAATGAAAATAACACAAATGCATTTGTGCTGAACTGAGAGTAACTGATTGCAATCAGCTGTGAAGTATCATTACAGTTCATATTAAAATACTAGATAGCACTCATGTTGTAATGTTATAAATATATTCCATTTATATTATATACATAAACCATAGCTCTGTACGTATACTGTTCTACTTTATGATTGTCTCACAATATCCTCTTTGTAATCATCTGTCTAACCCTGTTCTCAGACGTCTCATTGTATAATCATCTACCAATGCCCATGATTAGCTAAATTAGGTAGTCAGTAATTATCTAATTTGGGTTCTGATTAGATGACCACCCTAATGGATGTAGAGTAATCAAATCAGGTGTGCTGGAACCTAAAACAAAAGAAATAATGGCGGTGAAGGCTTGGGTGTCACAAGTCCTAAAAGTATAAGTATATATACTCTTTTGATCCCGTGAGGGAAATTTGGTCTCTGCATTTATTCCAATCCGTGAATTTGTGAAACACACTTAGCACACAGTGAGGTGAAGCACACCCTAATCCCGACGCAGTGAGCTGCCTGCTACAGCGGCGCTTGGGGAGCAGTGAGGGGTTAGGTGCCTTGCTCAAGGGCACTTCAGCCGTTCCTACTGGTCAGGGTTTGAACCGGCAACCCTCCGGTTACAAGTCCGAAGCACTAACCAGTAGGCCACAACTGCCCCCAAAAGTCTTTCTATCTTAAAGCAAAGATTATGCTCTTCAAGTGGATATCATGTATTATTGTAGAAATGTTAATGAGCCACTTAATCATCGACACAATATTTTAGATATCTGATGCCAATACTGCAGGGTTATAATTAGTAGATCATGTAGTGACTTTAAAACTATACTATGCATACAGTACTATGTCTGCAAATACTTAGTAGAGAAAACAGAGTGGTGACACTCTCATAAGAGACTCAGGTTTTTAATAACTATTGATCGTGTGGCAGCAACATTAAAGACCGTCGCAATTGTCTCTTTCTATTGCTCTGGTTAATGCCATAGAGGTGTGTAGTGAATGAACTAATTTAAGTTCATATGGATTTCCAATCCATTGTAGTTTATTTTCAAATAATCAAGGACATTGTTGTGTGAATTTGTTTATTTCAAGAAAAAAATCATTATGGCAACAAACAATATGCACAGAACAGCAATTACCACAAGAAGAACTGGCACATAGACAGAAGCCCCTGAAAAGTAAAACAACAAATGATTTAGTGAGATTATATTCCTGTTATGATTAACAGCTTACCAAGTCCCTGACCAAGCCCAAACTTCATTGGCACAACTTGCCGTTTCCTCCTCACCTTTTGGCTCTGGGGCGACTTCTTCCGTGAGCCTCTGTGCCTGAGGGACTACAGCCTTGGCCCGCACAATGCCAAGGAAATCACTGCCAACAGCCTTAAACCTGCTTCCTATTTTCACATGAGTGTGAGTGTGCATGTGTGAGCAGGTGAGAGAGAGAGAGAGAGAGAGAGAGAGAGAGAGAGAGAGAGAGAGAGAGAGAGAGAGAGAGAGAGAGAGAGAGAGAGAGAGAGAGAGAGAGAGAGAGAGAGAGAGAGAGAGAGATGGGGGGGGAAAAAAGATCCATGAAGTGACGGGACAAATAGGCAGCCAATGTTTTGACACACAGGACATCTTCCAACAGAACATGTTGTCCCTCATAGTCTCATACCACAGCTTACGTTTTCGAGTCTTGTCTTGTCTCAGCTCAAGGATGGAGCCTGTTCCAGGAGTCAGAAAGCTTTTGCGAGGTGTGCTGTCCACAGAGAGAACAGAGATGCCAGTACTGTGGTAATAGCAACGAACAGTCAACCTGTGGAACAAAGGGAAGATAAAAACCACAAACGCCACATAAGTTCTTCGTGTTTTTTTCCCCAGAACAGCCAAACTGAGTAACATCTGTTGATTTTTTTTTTACCTGAAGTCAGAGTCTCTAGTTATGGTGGGTTTCGGTGGCAAAATGTCTCTTATCAAGACAATCTCATTTTCATAGGTCAAATAGTTTGCATCCATCTGAACACCAGAGAAAGAATCAATTAAAACCAAAATGAAAATAATACTATTAATAAAAAGACTTTGTAGAGGTGAGTTATCTATTAGAGCCTGGACATGTAAGTTGGGGTAAATGCCAGTGTAAGTCATTATTTAGCACATTTAAGTATAGGCAACACACCCAACTCTTTGTCCCACAGGTGTCCACCGTGAAGACGAAGAGCATCCGACTGTTGTCCGTCTCCACTGGACGGCACCTGCTATCCAGGAGGGATGTTCTGTTTGGGTCCAACGGCGGTAAAACCATGGCTGTGGTGGTCACTACACTGACCACTCCCTTAGGGTCACACACTGTAGGGACAATAGAAAAGGCTGAGCTTGGTTGATAACTTTAAAAGATATCTTATGCATCTCTGCAGAAAAAAAACAACAATACATATTTGGCAAACAATAACTGGATGCATTTTTTTCAATCAACCCTGATTAGAGAGGTTAAATAGAGGCTAACCTATGAGTTCACGGGTTTTGAAGAGGCATCGCTGAACTTTAGTCTCCGTCACATTCCAGGTGTCTGTGTCTCTGAAGATCACTTCAAAACTCCCATAGAAGTGCTTGAGGTTGATGTCCTGGCGCAGAAGTCAACAATATCGGAAATCATAACCAATTTACTTACAGCAGTTTCCATTATGTACACTACAGGCACTCACAATAGCCTACCTCGTATTTGTAACCAACAGAAAATAATGGGACCTCCAGGTTCATGTGCCGCGTGTTGTTTTGGATGATGTAGCCGCGAATCATGGCCAGTCGATGAGTCAGAGCAAGGTTGCCAATTTCCCACTGAACGTCCATTACCGAATGTTCCATGGAAAACAATATACTTGGCTCTTTGCACCTTGCAGTCACCTTAAGAGGGACTAATTAAAATGATTAGTGAACTTGAATGAAAATTAGTAGACTTTCACCGTTTGCAACAAAGTATGATAGCTACCAAATGTGATTTCTTATATCAACAGTGTCTAAAACTTGCTTACTTACTCTGATTCGTATCAGACTTGTTCAGGAATATAAATATGGCAAAATATCTGTCGGAAAAACAACAGCATTCCACAAAGGTTAATAGAGCTGCATAGACCTATCATTCTTGTTTTTTTTTTTTTTTTAAGTTATCTTAGTTATTTTCAAAATCACAAACTCACTTTAGCAATCTGCCAATCGTCATTGTATCCGATGTGTATTTATAATCCAACGTGTGTTTTCGTCTAATGCGTCTTAAATCGCTTCAACAGAAACGAACGACTCGTGTCGTGTT
Organism: Alosa sapidissima; assembly: GCF_018492685.1. Taxonomy (NCBI): domain Eukaryota; kingdom Metazoa; phylum Chordata; class Actinopteri; order Clupeiformes; family Clupeidae; genus Alosa; species Alosa sapidissima. The sequence continues at coordinate 10,892,480 of NC_055974.1, forward strand.
GTAACACTTGGTTAAATAAGACTGAAATTAACATCTGTATGACTGAAATAAACGATGCTTACGCGTCCTTGAAGACCAATAACAGGTAAGAGCAAGCCCTTGCAGATCATTAAGACTTGATATACGCATTCCTCGTGTGAACCAGAGTGTAGAAACATCTAGCATAGGCTTACAGCTATGGCGTTCCATTAGTGAAATTAGTTGAGCGATGTTCCTATTGGCGTGAACAGGAAAATTATGCCATGATACCCACGTCCCACGACATTGAAAACTACTATGAATACGCGTTTGGCATGTTGTAACACTGTTGAGAAAAGATAAATCTTCAACTCGATTGAAATGCACCTGTATACTTCAACGGTGTCACTTCGAAAATGAAGTGACCAATGATGTCTCAGACACTGTATCTTAGTGAGGCATTTATTAGATAAGCCATATTAACATAAAAGTTGAGAAATATAATTATAAGAAAACATAGCAATTATATTACTGGTGTTAATTTTATCAAACACAAATGAAATGCTGGGTGGCAGAAATGGCATTGACCACCAGGAACTGGGCCTCTGTTGCAGCCTATTCGACAGGCCTTCCAAGCACATCACATCACTGACTCAAGGAGCAATATGTGTTTAGCATTCTCAGGAACTCGAACACGAAACAAAAAACCCAGAAAATATGGCACAGAAAATATCATGGCACCATATATCATGTTACATTTCTTCTTCTGTCATTTCTTGTCCTTGTTGTGTTGATTATAAGTGACAAGTAGTTGTAACCTTCATCTTCTCTCAAAGGATGGTCAGCACAACGCCCATCATCCATTCCAGAATCGATGTACAATGATTAATTAGCACCTTATGCAGTGGTCAGTTAGGCTTCTGTCAGTCCTTCCAACCAAACAAGCTTCTTGGTGTTCTTAAACCTAACCGGCGCGAGAAGCAAATTTGAGTGAAAAATGATTTCTCTTAAATTGAATTAAACTGGGTTAAAATGATTCTAAGGAAGCATACACTGACCTCTAACAAAGGAATGCCACTGAAGCCTGCGCTTAGATCTGTGGCCATTTTTGGGTGGCAGTGGCATGGAAGCAGAGGAGTTCATCAGATGGCGGAGAGAGACCATGCTGGTGTGATTGGCTGGAAACCGGCACTGAATGGTCAGCCTTAAGAAAATGCGGAATAAAAAAAGAGAGATGAAGGTAACTATCAGCGCAATTATGTTTTTTTTTTAAATTTATTTATTAATTTTATTATTTTCTCTTATGTACTTTCCTTTTTAAGTATTGCACTTGAATGCTTTTATTTACTATTATTTCTTGCTTGTTTATGTGTAAAGCACATTGAATTACCCTTGTGTATGAAATGTGCTATATAAATAAACTTGACTTGACCAGTGGAGTGCACATAGTATTTAGTATAAAGTTCAGTATAAAGTGATTAAAACACAGCCTTCCTCAATCAATATTATTAATATCCCATAATAAATCTTCTGGAGGAGAACTGGCCTGCAGGGGGAGCTCACCTGTAAGGGGAGTGTCTGTGGATGACCGGCTCATCTGTTGGTTGTAGATCATAGGTGTAAATGACTTGGTTCTCATATACCAGGTAATCTCCATCCACCTGAGGACAAGTAGCAGGAACAATGGACAGGAGCTAGATGTAATTTAGGGGCAAGTAATTTTTAGACTCATGTGGGTACCATATGTTTATATGTCATTTGTGATTATTCAGCATTATGTCTGAAAAGTCTTGTAGAGTGCATGGTTGAATTCAATAAAATAAACAATCAGATATTTAGAGTGTGTGTGTGTGTGAGTGGGATGAGCTTACAGTCTGAGTTGTACCACATGAGTCAAGGGTGAAGTTGAACAGAGCTCTGGTGCTGTCTGTTTGCTTGGGGCCACAGGATGGATCCATTAGGGTGGTGCTGTTCGGTGGGGTAGGGGGGAGGGTCCGAGATGTATCTACAACAACCACCATTCTCCCCTCGGGAAGACATGCTATATAGACAGACGTTCTTTAGGTAATACTTTAACACTTTAGAGTCTTCTAAGCAATTTAAGGATGTGTGTGTGTGTGTGTGTGTGCACATGTGAGCGAATGAGCGAAAACAAGGGTTACCCAGAAGATCTCGGACAGGGAAGCTGCAGCGCTGCGTTAGGGTGTGCTGCTCATGGATGGAGTCCAGCTCAACTACGCTCGCCTCTACCTTCGCTACTACACTCTGGAGTGTCAGGCTCTGAAAAGAGACCTTTTGAAGTCATCACAAATCCAACAACAAGTGCTCAATGATAATAATAAAAAAGTGACTGTGTCACTTGTCACTCAAGTCACTGAAGCTTTTGACAGCCACCTATAACATCAACATAAGTTCAAGCATCCGAGTCTGTCGTAGGCCTACCTCATAGGTCACGCCAGGTGCGGAGAGCGGGAGCTCCACAATGAGGTAATCTTCCTCCAGCTCCACCTGGTAGTCCCCCAGCTCCATCAGCTCCCAGTCCAGCGGCCAGCCACCCAGACGCAGCTCCCACGGCCGCTCTCTGGAGCCGTAGTGGAGCTGGACCTGCACGCTGCTCTCTTTACAGCTTCCCTCCAGCCATGGACCAGTGTCTGTGGGATAGTTATTAGTTATTGAAGTATTATTGACAGTGAGAGAAAAGTAAAAAAAAAAAAAAGTTCATCATGTGTGCGCACACATATGCAAACACAGACAAACAAACAAACAAGTAAGTAAGTGGTACATGTGTACAGAGATAACAATGAAGAAGAATGGCTGAATTACCTGTCTCCTTCTCATCACAGACTACGGTGGCGCTGTAGTCGAACTGTTCAGCATTCAGACTGAAGGTTAGAGTGAAAGCCAGGCTCAGCCTCCTATAGCCTCCTCTCATGCGCTGGTACAGAAGAGCATTGGTGAGTTAACATCCCTTACCAGCAGAGACCTTTACTAAGGGCAGTCGTGGCCTACTGGTTAGGGCTTCGGGATTGTAACTGGAGGGTTTACGGTTCGATCCCCGACCAGAAGGAACGGCTGAAGTGCCCTTGAGCAAGGCACCTAACCTCTCACTGCTCCCCGAGCGCCGCTGTAGCAAGGCAGCTCACAGCTTCGCGTTAGTGTGTGCTTCACCTCACTGTGTGTTCACTTTGTGCTCTGTGTGTTCACCAATTCATGGATGGGATACATGCAGAGACCGGATACAAGGAAGTTTATCGTCACATGCATATAGTTACTGGAAGTAAGAAATGCAGTGAAATTATGTCTGGTGTCAGCCTATTTGTGCATTTATGGGGGGGGGGGGGGGGGAAGAAACCTTGGGCAGATCCACGGTTCAAGGGGCTAACCCAACTGCCAGGGGTCTTGGTGTGTGTGTTGGGGGTATGACAGGGGAGATGGGATAGTGTGCTGTGTATGTGGGGAGAGGGCAGTGTGCAATATGTGTGCTGTGTATTGGGGGGGGGGGGGGCAGTGTGCTGTAAGTAAGACTTACTATTGCAAGCAGAGTACTGTATGTATGATGTATGTGAGTGATAACAGTGAAGATGTGTGTGTGGGCGGGAGGGGAGTGGAGCAGTGACTGTGTGTGTGTAGTGTGTGTGTGTCCAAATTCCTTGTATACGCAAGTATAATTGGCCTAGAAACCTGATTTACATTTTACATTTTACTAGACATGTTAGTAGACTAGTGGTGATTATAGGATGTCTCACAGAATGAATGAATGAATGAATGAAGATCTTTGTGATTTTTTTTCTCTATACATTTCTATTTCTATACCTCAAACATCCCTCCCTCCCTATCTCACCTTCTGGGATATAGTTGGATACGAGAAAGGTACTCTCAGTTGATAAATGAAGCTCCCATTCCTGAAGTGGACCTGGGAGAAATGGAGAGCCTGTTTTTGGGCTTCTGGCCATGCCACAGCTTCCCCTCCTATGGATAAATCCTTAAGGGACATCTCCCATGGGAACACCCCCACCGTGACGGAGAAGGTCTTCTCAGAACACACAGTGTCTGTGAGTTTGGCATAAGCAACAAGTAAGGCATAACCAGCAAAGTTTAATGCATGCATCATCTACATAGTAAACAAACATACTCAGGTTAGTTCAGTTACTTACCACAGAGGAATCTGTCAATGGCAAATATACTGTAACAGTAAATAATGGGAGATATGAGCACTAACTGTTGATGAGTACTGGTGTGTGGGGGAGGTAGAGGGAGTGGAGAGATCTGAAGGTGCGGTGTTGGGTTAGAGGCCAAAGGTCATCCTTCCACTCATGCATGAAGAAAAGGTCGAGAGAAATGACCTTGGAGAGCTGCCCCTTTACTCCAGCACTCTAACAGAGCGAAGCACAACAACAACAACAGTGTTTTATGAAATCGAATTCATTATTTACACAAATTCATTATTTCTTTAAGGTATTGTGTGCAAAGGCAAATGTTAAAAAAGTCGTCTTAAAGGTGTTTTTATGGAAGAGCCGCAGAGGTATATGGGTTCATTTGCTCCTTTAGCACCAAAATAAATCATCTTTAGACTTTATTTTTACTATATGAAGGTAGTAAAGCCTTGCACTCTAGTGTACACAACAGGGAACCGTGAACGACCTAAACATTTTGGCACTTCAGGAGCAAGTTTTGGGAAATACACAAGAACATAAATGTCGTTTAATGTGTAATGGCCTTCTTACCCGAGTGTGTGTTCCCTCTGCACCAAATGGGATCCTGACCTGCAGCACTCCGTCATTTGACGTGATCTTGTAGCCACGGTCACGGACTGTGCACTCGCTTAGGGCTTGTCTACCAACCCCGAGCCTCACACTCCTCTCTTTGAACACCCCGTGAACCAGTGGACTGAGGATTAGGGGAGACAACCACACCAGTTGTTCCCCTTCCACCACAGCATCACCTGAGAGAGAGAGAGAAAGAAAGAAAGAAAGTGAGAGAGACAGATAGATAGATAGACAGAGAGAGAGAGAGAGAGAGACATAGATAGACAGAGAGAGAGAGAGATACTTCCATTTACATGTACTGCCACAAGGTGGCAACCAACACCACAATAGATCCAAAGGTTTCAAAGATGTTGAATGTTGCAAACAGAATGGGATAGTTGGGGGTTACAATAATGAAAAGGCTGAAGATGGAAAAAAATAAACAAAAGTCATTACTCTTTATGCATGCCACTGAGACATCCATCACTGTCACAAGCCCTTGAGTCTGGATCTGAATGAAAGCACTGACTACCTCCACCAACACTCCTTTGTCCTAAGTACAAGACACATATGGCAGATATTATTACACAGATGATGAACACCGTAATTAATGTATGTGTTGTTATACTGCATATACTACTCTGACCGTGAGTGTGTGAGACCGGGGAGAGGAGTAAGCGCAGCGGAATACAATGCGGGTTTCTGTGACGTTAATGACGTATCCTAACGACAGGATCTCCCTCATAGCCCGGGGGGGCTCCTTGACCACTCCTGGCATGTAGAACACTACCAGGCCATCCTGTTTCAGCTGCTCTTTCGCCTCAGATGACTGACAAACAGACAGACAGACAGACAGATAACAACGCTGAATGAGAGATGGAGAGTTAAATGACAAGAAGTGGGGAAGAGTGCAACAAGGGGCAGGGGAGGAAGTGGATGTCCCAAGGATCATGACAACAGGGAAATCAGACAAATGTCAAGGTACACAAAGACGGAAATGAAAGTGAAATTCACAGAGGACGACCGTTTTCAGTTCCATCAACAAATACCAGATCTTGGGTTGCAACAGCATGTCCCATGCCTCGTGTGTGTTCAATTTACTCATTTTGATTTTGAAATGAATCCAAATGGTAACATTATTACTAATACAAACCATGGGCGGAGCATCCATCCACTTCTCGCTATGGTTGTGAGGAGCTGGGATCTGAGGCTTAATAGAAACCTTGGAATACAATGATAAAAGTTTTATTTCTGTCCAGGAGCACATGGTGATGTAAATGTCAAATTGCTTAAACTTTGCAGTTCTTTACACACACATAATAAATAAATTGACCTTTGTATGGTATACAGATATATGTTATGTTTAATACAAACAGAACAGCTACCTGAACAAAATTGTAATTAGCAATTTGCCTAACCAGTCTTTATCTGCAATATCACTCCTGATGCAACAAACACAAGCCTATATAAGCACAAGGAAGACCAATAGGACAGTAGCACTTGAATGAGCTCTAATAGCACTCCATAACACTGTTCAGTGTTACCAAGATAAACCAAGGAACAAAGTTCATGTTTTACGTGTATAGGGAATAATATACGTTGTACTTTAGACTGACAGAAATAGCCATTCCTCCCTTTGCCTGACCTCCATGTAGTTCTCCTCACAGATGACATCACGGGGGCTCCAAGGCTGGGGTAGGAAGCAGTGCAGGTGTAGGGGATAGGCCCTCACACGCCCACCTGCTTGCCAGTTCACAAACCATAGCTGCAGCCAGAACTCAGAGTCTGCCTACAAAACAGCGCGAGGCACAGACGTCAACCAAGAATGAAAAACAAGGAGAAATGTATTCATATCTGAGGTGACTGGGTTAATTTCATACCGCACATTATACTCCACTTCAGTTGAAAGGGAGATTGAGACAGTGTTACCTTACTGTCCACATAGCAGGCCAGGTATGACACACGGAAAACCAGGTTTCCATGGTGATCGAACAGAATGGTGTACCCACATTCGGCAGCTCTCTGACTAGATAGGAGGTGTATGCCAGTTCCATCTGAAATCATTTCCTGACATCATCATCTTCAAATGACTCTGAATCGCTACAACTCATTCCATCAAACCTGGCAGATTTAGTTAACAGCAAAGTGGAAGTTTATCAATTTTTACCTTCAATATCAAAGCGCACCTTGTGACCCAAAAAGCTGGACTTCACAGACACCCAAAAATTGCGTTCATGGCATGAGATCACGAAGGTCCCTTATTGATAAAAACTTGGAATCAAACAAGGATGAAATGAGGACACACAACATAACAAATTAACAATGCGTCCACTTGGTCATGACCCGATGAGTCATCCAAGACCCTCAAAGTGCCTTCACGCTCAGTGGAAGACCGGCTGGCTGGCTAAGAGTAACCTATAAAATCTCAACAGGTGGGAGGATCATGAGTTCTGCTGAATCACTGACCACGACAGAAAAGACCAGATTATTCCCCAGTGATGCATCCAGCAGGACTCTGTCTCAGACACGAGGAACAATTCTACTGTTTTTTAACTACTGTTTTTTCTCCCCTCTTGAACAATATGGTGCTGCTGCCAAATTACCGCCAACTCATTTGTTTACTTCCTGTAAACACGCCAGTGTATTGAAGGCTACTTACAGTACATTATGAAGAACTTCTCTGTAAAGATATCTTTGATAATGACTTGAGTACATATCAACTTTTTTCTTTTTTTCTGACAAATATCCTGTCTCTGAATATAGACATCAGGGGGGGTATTCCAAGTATTCGGTAAGTAAGTTGTAAACCCCCTTATAGAAGTGCTGTATGGCTTCATTCGCCTAACAAAACAATGTCATAGGGCTCTTGTTGTAGGAGGTTTACCACTTAGTTTACTACTCTGAGTTAACTTACCCAGGTTTATCACTAAACCACATACTTGGAATACCCCCCAGGGCTTTACTGGATGTTTTTGAGTCCACTGTGAATGTGGGCTGGTATGCTTTCACGAGCTTACCCAATGGAGGAGGGGTGATGACTGAACAGAGGGTATGATTCACATACAGCATAAGACCAAGGAGTATACGAACCCTGTTTTGGGGAATGAAAAGGGAAACATTTCATAATCAGAATAAAATGAATCTCTAATTGAACTACGCCTACAACTCAGAAATGCCCATTCTGGCTAATTCCATTATCATAAACCTAGGCCCATTCTAGTACTACTATTGTACAGTTGATGAAAATAATCAACTGAATTTGGTATTTGAAATCTTGATCTTGATTGATTGAATCACTGAATATCCTAAATAACCTTACATTGTCAAACGCCATACCAAGTCCAAACAGGCACACATACACATATCCCCTAACTTACCTCATCGATTGATTGGGGCACATGTTTAACGCTAAACAAATCCAAAATGTCAGTATTTTTTGTAGACGTGTATTTTGTATCATGAGTTATTTTTTCTATCGTTTTGACAGAAAGTCAGACTTTTCTTCCCTATCTTCCTGTTCGTATGTTTCCGTTTTGAATACACGTGACCGTCGCACCTGGTGTGTAATGTAGTTTAGTCGCCACAGTCGCTGGTCAACCTTAGGCCTACTAAAAAAAATGGTATGTGGTCAACCTTACTGAAGACAAAAAATGGTATACCTAGTCTAATCTAAGAATAGACTATATTAGTGTTTTAAAATGTTCATTTAGAGGACATTGTTTAATGAAACAGAGAGTAGGCTACAGGTGATACAAAAACACAGCCTACCCTTGCAGCCTACGTTTTTCTCATAATATGCAACACTCAGATAACCCCTTGCGTGGTAGAGCTGTTGAAGGATGAACAGCGGCTCTTTAAGGCGTGAATCATGAACAGTCACAAACTCATGAGGATATTTCAGAAAATGAGTGTATGTTAAAGGAGATGTGAAAAAAGCCGAGCAACCACCAGACGCATAGACCAAATAGATGTGGATATCCCCTCGAGCCGTGCGATGCGGTCCCAGTCGCATCCCCTTTTGACATGAGGTGTGTCTGCGAGGGAGTAATGATGATCCAAAATAAAGGAAGAAGAGGGTTTGTTACTAAATAATCTAACCACGAAGGGACCACAATGAGCAGCTCTTGTGTAAGTAGGCAAATATTGTGCGTAACTGTGATTAAGCATTTATTATGACAAAATTACGCGCACATGAAATTGCAGATACCGTATTGCAAATTGTGGATTGCAATATTCGCTGATCATTTATTACAAATGCGTGCAAATGTGATGCATTATATCAAACCTTTATAGGTCAAACAAACAAATATTTATCTGTTTCTCTGTAGGCTACTCCAATAACCTAGGCTACATCGTTTGCAAGCATCAGTGTTACAGGCGTTGCTAGGATACAAGGAGTCAAGGGCGTGTGCTGTGCTATCTGTCTCTGTGGAAGAATGGGCAGTAATATTACATTTTTGCGTCTAGACCAAAGTGAATAGCTCCTGGTTTAAATAGCGTTTCTCTTTTTTCCGCAGAAACGAGACAACGAACAGAGGAAGAGATTACAGCACTTTCAATCTGACCTCGCAATTCTGGGATCTTTACAGGTTGGTCTAAGATTTCAATGGAAAGTTGAATTCATTAGTGATTAAAAGAGTGTAAACTGATATGGAAAACATGGGCTTGTTATATTTTCCATAGTCTCACTTTTTCTCCACCAGGGCTTTCGGTATTTCCAGCCTTGGCTGAGAGGGAGAGAGGAGCTGCTGCTGACAATAGTTAATGAGGATCAGGTGAGGAGTTGCTAGAACACTCTTGAATTTTTGGTGAACTAGTAAACTAGTAAACCTGCTCATGCTTCTTACAGAATACAAAATGCTTCTTACAGAATACAAAATGCTTCAAACATTTTGGGGTTGCAGCGCATGTGTGTGTGTGTGTGTGTGTGTGTGTGTGTCATATGTTCTGGGAGAGGTGGTTCTTGATGTACAGGCTTGATGCACAACTAGGCCTGGGGCCTATCGCAAAAATCCAAGCCCAAGGATTTGGATCAAAACCAGTCCTTTTATCCAGCTCAGACCTGCCGTTGTCTTTAATCTTTCCCGCACAAAGCACGCTGGTTATATTTGATGCATTGCTCTTTGACAGGGCTGGCAGTCTCCTGGCTTCCTGGTGTCAGCGGCCTCCTCCTCCCTCAGCAGCTGCAGCTCCAGCAGCTACAGCTTTGGCAGCGGCTACGACAGCTCGCCCCTGCCTGGAGAGAAGCCTCCCCTGGCCGCCAGACCCCACCACCAGCTCCATCAGCAGCAACACCAGCCGCAGCACCAGCCACAGCTGCAGGAGGAGCTACAGCAGGCTAGCAGGTGGAGAGGGCTGCTCACTAACACATAATGCACAGTGCACACACATGGCTTGCACGTTCACATCATGCTCAATGTTGAAAATATAATGTATAAGCTACATGTGTGTGAAAAGCATGGGGACACCTGGTTGAAATTGTCTATAGTCTATACAAGCATCCATGTTGTTACAAAGCAAATAGTGATATTTTTTAACTGTGTTTTTAAACTCTATAACGTGTGACAGATTTCAGTAGTATTAAACATAATCCAAGTCAATGATCTCACACCCAGAATCATTAACCAAACAGTTAGGCTTGTCAATTGCCATCAAACAAGATTTGAGTCAGTATGAGAAGACTACATGAGATAAAAAAAGAAAATATATGTGACTGACCTGAGGATTGATAGGGCAAAGCATTCTGATTCTTCTTCCAAGAGAAGTCCAAATGTAAACATCAGTATAAGTATATATACTCTTTTGATACCGTGAGGGAAATTCAGTCTGCATTTATCCCAATCCGTGAATTAGTGAAACTCACACAGCACACAGTGTACACAGTGAGGTGAAGCACATACTAATCCCGGTGCAGTGAGCTGCCTGCATCAACAGCAGCGCTCGGGGAGCAGTGAGGGGCAAGGGCACTTCAGCCGTGCCTACTGGTCGGGGTTCGAACCGGCAACCCTCCGGTTATAAGTCCGAAATGCTAACCAGTAGGCCACGGCTGCCCCTAAGAATAAAGAGCTGCCGAAACCCAGGATCAATGCGGTACATTTTCCAAAACTTTTGATAGGTGGTTTATACTCATTGACACTCTTTATGAACATGTCTACGTCTGACTATTTGTCACCCTGACATATATCCACCTCAGGCCTTCAGTCACTCTATTCTTTCTTTGGAGTTGTGTCATACAAACAAGCCTGTGTGTCGAAGCTTCAGTTACAAATCACACCATTGGTAGGCAGTGTTGGGCACCATGCATTTGGATCAGGATCATATGGAGGACCAGTCAGGCAGTGAGCGCCGATGTTCTGACCCTGCTCCAAATGACCTTTTTCGGGGGTATTTCATAGGAGCAGCGAGTCCCATCTCCTTCCTGCCTCGCCCAGTGAGAGAGAGATCGCTGTGCCTGTGAGTATATCTCAGCACCCAGTCAATGCTTCACTGCTTCTCCTGATTTGTGGCTCGATAACCGTTCTTAGGCACTGACCTTAAATGGCCCTGGACAAGAAAGGAAAACTAATATGGGGTGTTTTTATTGGTACTCATCCATGAGGGACATCAGAGAAGTATATGAAAATAGACTTTTTTGGGGGGGAAAAAAAAACATCAAATGTTTCTTTGGCTGCTTACTTATCGCAGGAAATGAACTGCACTCTGTTTCTGTTGGCTGGTTACGCCAAATACGGCCGTCCATACGCCTGGATTCGGTCTAATCACGAACGGCTGGTCAACATCGGGGGAACCGACTCGCTGGTCAAAGACACACCCATGAAACTGAAATCAGTCACAGACTGGTCATCACAAGGTTTGATCGATCGCTCCCACATCTGCTTCTTATGAGGCCACCGTTGGCTGCCACTAGTCAGGCAGCAAGTTAAGATGTTTTGACTATGCTCCACACCCCCCTTTTATGGGGATAGTATCATCTGACACAGGCTTTGAGTGTAGATAACTTCTTCATACACAATGACAAACAAACTCACTTACAAAAGGCATGCACATGTTGTAGTGTGAGGCTTTAGGCAATGCTGTTCAAAATTCTTGACATTGCGGCCACGTCATTTCCTCTTGACATAAAGCGCAGTCTATGGGCTGCACTTAGTGAAAACAAAATCACATGGTTGTATTTGTTCATTAAAAATGTATAGAACTATTCTGATCTAGATAGAACGGCAAAAGCATTACAATCTGAAGTTGACAACAGCTCGATTCAGTGAGTGCCCCTACAAACTACGAGCTGGCTCATAGAAAAATGACCCGACTAAATGGCTAAATATTTTGTGTTTTCAATTCACGTCATTTGTCCATGCGTTTGTTTTCACCTACTTGTCCCAAACTGGAAGGTGGTCGCAATGTCGAGAATCCTATGAGATCATGAACAAGAGAGAGCAAAACAGATTGGGAAATCTCTGCCACGGACATGTTTTGTCTTCTCAGATATCCATGTTTGGGACGTGGTGAGTGAGCTGGTGGGCCTGTGCACCATGCCGCCACCCGACAATCCTTTCTCCCTGGACACACGCTACCTCCAAACCCTCCCCCTTCCTGACCGCCTCTTCGTAACTGGGGCCCTGATCAGCTTTCTGGAAAGCCTGGTGGTACAGGGCAACCAGGAGGAAGTGTACTATGACATGGGTGCGTTGGGGGCTCTTCTCTCTCAAAACAATCAGACCAGTTCTCTGGAAGATTATATTTGTCCCTGTAGAGGAGTGAGGATTCCCGAGCTACTTCAGCCGTTTCCTCTTGGCATTAACACTATTAATTCTGGGAAATAACTCACAGAAGGGTTTGATAGGGTTTAGTAGGCCAAAATTGAAAGACAGGAAACCTAATCTCTGATAGACTGAAGATTTCATACACTGCGCTTCAAAGGCCCATTTGTCTCTCTTGTCCTTGCAGTTGTGCAGGAAATGAAGTGGCTGAGACATCTTCACGTAAACAGCCTGTCTGACGTGCTCCAACTTCGGGGAAATGTCAAGCGCAGCCCTCATGCACCAGAGGACTCTGCTGAGGAGATGTAACGGTGACACCCTGAGGCTTCCCTGCCTTTCTTTCGCCTCTTACAAACATAAATATGTCTTGTAGGGTGGCACTACACAGCACCCTGACTGAGCATGTCGGTGTGCTTTACATATGTATGATTTCCTGGAAAATGTAGGAAACAATTCTGTACTGTACTCTCTAAATGTTGGATAGTGTTGGTGAAATGGTGCTAATTATTACTATATACTTGTGTGTATTCATCATTTAAAAGTATTTTGTCTCAGTGCAATAAAGCTTTCATTCCATACAGGAGTGTAAAAACTGAACAGCAAGTTGTCATTAATGTTTCATACAGTTCAGTTCAGTTGTATTAAAATAGTCCCATAATAAGAATATGCCTCAAGGCACTGTACAGGACCCAGCTTGCCCATGAACCTTGATCCCCATCAGTGATTCGTTTTGGTGATGGATATCTCTCTTTATATGACGAGCTAGGGCCACACATGTAGACATACCCATGTGTGTGCACACATGACTTACAGTGGAATTATATAACTCATCAAATCACTAGACGCTAACTCGATGAGAAAGGGCCAGATCTGAAGTCTGAGCACAGAGGGCAGAGCTCCGCAACCCTGTCGGAATGTGGCAGTGCACCCTGTGCTCCAAACCCTAACCACACTCAAAGGCCTGTGGGAGAAAAGGGTCCCGTAAGTCCAGGGTTAGCCGCGGCCCAGTGGGGGCTCTCTCTGTCGTCAAGTCGGTGATTGGAATTTTGTTTTCCCTCTACTTTAGGTTCAATATTCAACCTCTGACGCAGAGAGGGGTTTGCAATACATTCCTAGACATTTTTACCATATTGTGTTTTCTCTTTGTGGCATAGAAGGAATAACCACATAGCTTGTGTTGCATATATACAAGCCCATGTTTATTGGAATATTGGTTGCTGCTGGAGTGAGTGTGTGTGTGTGTTTTTTTTAACATGTGGATGTATGCACTTTAGGCTGCTGCTGGTCAGGAGGGGGGGGAGACCTAAGATTTTTGCTCTTGCATTGTATGTAAATATAAGATGCAACTTCAATAAACTGAAATGAACTGAACAGAATAACATACCACAAAGGAATGTTTAATTATAAAAGCTTTAATCCATAATATACATATATATATTTAAATTTGTACACAAACAACACAGTATAAAACAACATACAGACCATGGAAATGGAGACAATTTAAAAAAAATGAAAAGCAGGCACTTCCTTTTCACTTTGAATAGGCACCATGCCTTTGTAACGTTAGTTAAATGAAACTTTATTGACTCCACATGTCAGTCAAAGGCCAAAAATAAAATAACACAAAAAACAAACAAAAATGAGGCACCTCTAGGTAGCTTAAGCCATGCAATCATCTTCTCTGTCAGCTTATGTAACAACATGCCACGTTGCTTGAGTAACTGCGAAGGTGGGGGGGGGGGACTTTTATGGATCACAGACATAAATCTCGACTGGAACAGCTGGGCGCATTGCCCATTCTCCTCCCAACTTGTCCATCTGAGTCCGCGCTAGTGCCCGGGGGCGAGAATCCAAAACGCCACTTAGGCAGCAGCTAGCGTGCGAGGCTCCCGCCACTGTACCCGTCTCCGTGGGACTGAGTCATGCTTCCCCTTCATTACCAGGTGTCGCTGGCACCAGGGTACGGTAGCAGCCCACACAGCATGTGTGAGAGAGTCGGTAACAATTTGGAAGTACTGATGTTCCAGGGACGCCGTGCAGAATCATGATGCATGATGGGAAGGGGGTGGGGGGGGGCAGTTGAACTAGAGTAGGTGCATTAAAATGCAGGTGCACGGTGAGTGTACGGTACCCCTACCAGGCTGCAGTAAGTACACCGCGTTCCCCAGGACAGCACAGACACACACGCACAGGAATAAATTGCTCCCAGCCCTGTGGGAATATCATGATCTGGCATCCTGCCTGCCTAACGCCTCCCACCCCAAATGCAAATAACTTAAAACTGGTCAACGCGGAGGTGTTGGGTTCCAACGGGGTATGGGAGAGAGAGAGACAGGACGGGCCACTTCTAATATTTGCTCAGACACTGTGTTCTGGGCTAGACTAAATCCTCTTCATGGCAAGGAAACGACTAAAATACAAACAGATGTATAATACAAAGCATACACCAAAATATTACAATCCGTTTCATTATTATCCTTAAATCTGGCCATTATCATAATCTGCAGATTTGTTAGAGTGTATGATAACGAATTAATGCATGTTTGTTTGTGCGTCCACATTTTGTATACGTGAGACATGCACCAAGTGTTGGAAAAGTGCCCAATGATTGTTCTATGGTGACCTCATGTCCCAACTGCCAAACTGCTACAAGGAAAACAACACATTGCAGCCTTCACAAACTGTGGTTGAAAGCTTAACTTAAAATTTGACCTCAGCGTCTGCAGCACTTCCCTGTTCTTACCCAAATCCCTGAAAACCCAAACCCAAACCCAAACCCAAACCCTCACCCTCCAGTCAACTCGATCCCCATCAAATTGAGGAGAAAGCCAATAATCCTAGGTGCACAATTTTTAAATAAAAAAAAAAAACGATTTATATAAATAAATAGCGTTAACATCAACAGCAGTATTGTTAATGGGAATACTCTGTGCGTAGATTTGTCAGTTCAGTAGAGTAGTCTGAGGAGATGGTGACATCAAGCGTTATCCTTAGTCCAGTTCAGTTCAGTTGTGTGCGGATGCCTGCACAGTCCTTGAGATGAATCTGACATCACTCCTGACTCTCGGAAAAAAGAAATGATAAAAGTCCTCTACAGTTGCCACGGAAACCGACTGATTTGGGCCTCCGTTCGCTGTTGAAAGGGAATAAAACCAAAGCTCCCTGACTGACGCCACGAGGGCCTTTGTGCTTCCCTCAACTGTCAACGCAGATGAAACGGCGTGTACCCGGAAATACTGATAGCCAGTCTTTTGAAGACCATGTAAGGGGAGGAAGTGAAAGTCCTTACAGGACCAGCTGTGTGGCCTTCCACCCTTCATTCCAATCCCCCCCCCACCTCCCCCAACCTCCCCCTAAAACACTGCCACCTACAAAAGAGGGGGACGAAAAATGAACCAGTCGGCAGTCTGTCATGGAAGTTTGCCCCTGGGCCTTCTGGACGTCTCAGTGCCAGCTGTCGCTAGCGGAGCCTCTCCGGGTGATGGCTCTGAGGGGGCTGCGCGACACTGATCCTCTCCTCTTCCAGCGAACTGTTACACAACACAGAGAGAGAGAGAGAGAGAGAGAGATGAAAATGAGAATGTTGGAATGCTGAAAGGTGGTAGGAGAAGTAGGTACACAGCAAAAGTCCTAAACCCGCACGCACACACACACACTGATCTAATCTAATACCAACAGTACAGTGTCTCAAAAGAAGCTCAGTCTGTAACTGATCCGACCCTTATCAAGGTCAGAACTAAGAAGTAGTGATTTGGCTTTGTGTTTCATTCATGCTACTTCAAGCGGATGTGCCACATGCAAATGTATAGGCAGACCGACATTGTTAACAGTGGATGGATATTCCCCTCACCTTTCCCAAGACTGGCTGGTAGAGTCGAGCCTTTGGTTGAATTGGGTGACGACGGCACCTCGTCCTCTTTTGCCCGCGTCTCGGGCTGCGGAAGTGTGGCACTACCCCCGTCCTGCCAGTCGTTGAGGGCCCTCTGGAAGGAGCGCGCCAGGCAGGCCGTCATGTCCTTGGCCCTCTCGGCCCGGCTACACCAGAAGACGCGGCACTGCAGCTGCTGACCGGGCTGCCGGCAGATGTAGAGGAAGACGTTGGGCCGGGTGGTGTGCGAGGCACAGTAGGCGATGTCCTGCAGGTAGGTCTTGGTCAGCTGCCGGCCCGTGCTGAGCTCCTTCACCTCCACGTAGCGCGGGCGCACCACCAGGGCGTGGTCCTTGCCCAGCTTGCCCGGGGCCGGCGCATCGCCCAGAAGGCGCTCGATGGCGTCTTCGGCCTGCTCCAGGTCCAGCGAGAAGATCTTCTTGGTGCCCAGGTAGTGAGCCTTGAAGATGGGGTCACCATGCGAGAGGCTCTCGATGCGGTCACGCCGGAACTTGCGTCGGATGGCCGCCGGCGAGTTCTTCAGCGTCTGCATGATGTGGAACGAGGTCAACGACATGGCGGCTCGACTGGCAGAGAAGACCCAAACTCGGTCGCGGTGCTGGTCACTTCTTTGGTTGGCCGAGCTCTTCTGCCCCTCTCCTACTCCTGGGCCACCTTTTCACTCTTGTCTCCTGAAGTACAGCAATACCTCCCTCCACTGAAATCTGGAGAAGACACAGGACACAGAAAAGAAACATTCAGAAGCAGAAAGGAGCCAATGAATTCCAGTAAACACTGTTGGAGGACACTGATGGCCTGCCAGACGACGCGGAAAATCGGAACATCACGACAGGATCAGTTTCACTCATGACGCAGAGATCCAGACATGACTCATTCACAGGGCCTGCCACTGCGCACAGTGTGACACACAGTGCATCAAATATTAACAGGACAGACCTGTGCTTTGGTCTCACTGACACTAACCTCCAGTGACTGACTGTAAAGTGAGCTGAACTGTATTGGCTGTACAGGAAAAAAAAACAGGAACCCATGAGATGACTAGAACCAATGTGACATGAGGAATCAAGTCGTGTGGAACTTTCCAACCCCAAGAGGGAACTGTCTGCAATCCCACATTGGGAAGACTATAAAAAAAAAACTAAAAAAAAAAGTATTTGATACCAATGGTCAACCACTGACAGAGGGGAAAATGCAAATGAGTGGAAGGTACATTAAACATAATGTGTCGGTTCTTGGTGACAGAATACAAATGAGTCTGGAACACAGCATGACGTGTGCCTGTGTAACCATAACGCCTTAAGGGCACATGTAGACCAGCAGAGTCTTTATGCAACAACCCTACGCCCTCATTAAGGAAACTGATGCTGCGGTTTTAACACCCAGTGGAGTCAGGACAGGGTCAGTTTGTAGGTCCATGTGAGACACCTTGAAGTAAAAGTGGGCTATGCGTCCAAAAAAGGCGTTATGCAACTAGCACAGCTGCACTCTCTTTTGTCTTTCGAGCTTCCCGACCAAATTCTCCCGCATTGTGTGGGCCCAGCAGTGGTGGCCATTGTATTACATTTTATTTTTTCCTCTTTTCTCCTTTCTTGGCGATTATTTCAACATCCCCCTCCCCTGCGCAGCTTCAGAAGTTTGCCCACGAACGGGAGATACCAGCACCCTGCAGCAGCTGCCATTGTTCAGGGAGTTCTATTCGCAGGAAACAGCTTTGGATCGCTGCGGCCCACCACCTCCTGCTCAAAAACATTCCTCAACCTTCTGCCTAGTCAACACACACACACACACACACACACACACACACATTCCACGACCCCAAAGTTTTCAGATGCAGAGCACAATGGCTTTTGTTTATGATGCATGTGCTCTTGTGCTACATAATAACACAGGTTCAAGCCAATTGACCAGACCCATCTATTCCTTAATCCAGTGTCTGTCTGTCACCCACACACACATATCTCTCTCTTTTCTTTCACTCTATTGGTTACACACACCTGAATGACTTCTTTCAATGACACAATTCACAACCACAACTGCCCTCTACAGCTGTAGGTGAAAACCTGTGGGAGTGGATTTTGTTTGGCATTCTGTTACACATCAACATTTACACATCTTGCACAACATTTACACACCTATGAGGATGTTTACAAGAGTGGCAAGTTAGGTGGCTGCACAAGACCTGCCAGACTGATAACCATAATGAATGAATGCTAGCTAGGCCAAATTTTATCCTGTGTCATGATTCACTGAGCAGTGAAAAATAATTGTCTCTACTGAGAAGTCACAGCATCTGCTCCAGTCGGCATGAGTTGTTGAAGTGACGCTCAAGGCACAGGCTAGCTTACCCAAATTAAGTGATGTGGGACGTTCATTGGAAAAATGTAAGTGCTCTTAATTATCTAAAACGTAGATTCCTACTAGCCTACTGCTGCTTCCTACTCATCATCATTATGATCCAGTGAGGAAGGAGAAAAATAAAATTT
The DNA here is from genome assembly GCF_018492685.1 of Alosa sapidissima. Lineage (NCBI taxonomy): Eukaryota > Metazoa > Chordata > Actinopteri > Clupeiformes > Clupeidae > Alosa > Alosa sapidissima. The sequence goes on from NC_055974.1 coordinate 10,911,312, forward strand.
CATGTTTTAGACAGTGCATAGCGGATTCAAGCAGGCTGCGATTTCGGTGAAGACCGTTCAAAGTTCAAGTTGTTTCGATACTTTTGGATGTTCTAATCTAGGCTAATTTAAAGATTTAAAAGAAGCCTAACATATCGTAATACCCATATGTTATTGTAGAATTTACAAATATTTCGAAATGATCTTACCTTACAATCAAACGAAAGCCAATGTGTGTCCACCCTGCTGGGTTGACTATCTGGCTGTGTTCGCCTCGATCGATGGAGTTTCAGCTGTTCCAATTCACTCCCGTTTGGTTAACCGAACCCCTTTCTCTTTTGCAAATCAAGCGTTAAAGTCCCAACAGAGAACACGCTAATCGCCTCGATTATCCCCAGCTCTATACACTCTACTGATTCCACACACGGCGCATTGGTCTTCCAAATCTTGCGTTCATCAAGAGAGCTATGCGAAGTGCTCAATGAAATAGCGTGGGCTCCTATCATAGGACTTGCAAATGGTCTGACTGGTCTGGTTGAGTGTGAGTCAAACTTGCGTCTGAACCGCCGCTTTTAGCAGCCAGGGGCACGCCTCCTTTGTGAGAAGCGTGCTGTGATGGGAACAGGGGCTGGCAGAGGTGAACGCTACGTGTGTTGCTCCAGGCTATCCAACCCTCACATCTGTTTTCAAAAGAGATCATAGGGGACAAAGTGTGCCCGGAGGCAGAGAGGGAGGGGAGGTGAAAGTGTCCCCAGCGACGATTGATCCCTGGGGATCAATAAGTAGCCTATATCTATCTATCTATCTATCTATCAACGGCAGCGAACTGTCTGCAATACAAGTAGCCTACTCCAGAACTTCAGATAGCATCAGGTTAGATCGGTTTGTGAAAGGGACTCAAGGAAACACCACAGTCTGAAATGGAACTTTACTGGGACAGGATTTAGTTTACTTTTGGGGATTTGCATTGTCACTCAACCCAGCTAGGGTACAGAGTGTACCTGACTGCTGAGTAAACACATATCTTACCTGGGATAAGATCAAGTCTTTGTAAGAAAATTTAAGATGGAGACCACTAGAGAATACGGGCAGTTGCTGAGGTTCTCCTGACAGTTCTGCACGATTCACCACCATTGCACTTTCCTGTCTGTGTTAGTTAGCTGTAATAGCTTTTACACTGGGGCTGCTGCGTTGACGGTTGCAAGTGGACTGGTGTAGCTGTCTAAACAGTAACACATGTGTGTTTGAGTGAGTAAAAGAGTACTGGCCGTGTGCACTGGAAACAGTGGGCCCCTGTGTAACTGGGGATTGAGGCACACCCTATGAGCAGCTGAACACCGGGGAGCACACAGTAGCCCCATTATGGAGCCGCCAGTGACGCAATCCTCCACCCCTCAAACACCACCTTTCACTTCACCACATGAAGGAAGGATGGGGGCCTCAGCACTGATGTGTGAGCGCAGACCCTTTAAGTGCGCAACAACACACACCCAGCGTTGCTCAAAGAGAGGGCCTTAACAGAGGACAACAAGGATCCTCATTGAGAAATAGAGACTGTTGCAATCGCAGAGTTTTCAAAACCCATGGGTGTTTGCTCGACAAGAGATCCAGCTGGGGTAAAAAAGACTCTCTAAAAAAGACTCTCTGACCCACATAGGCAGTTTAAGCTCGCAATCGAAATGTTAGGGGTGGTTTTGACTTGACGGTATACTGGTGTCCTCTACAGAAAAAAAGTGCTTGACAAGGATGAGTTCTTGTGTTTTTCCGTCTCCACGGCTTTGTTTTTCTACCCCTACGTTTGAAGAAACCAAGCAGGTAACATAGCATTCACCTGGGGTGTTCTTGTTGTTCCGCCTTGTATGTCCCATCAGATAAACACATCAGAACAAGGTGTACTGACACAGAATCAATCAACATACCTGATGTTTATCATCTCATCAGCTTCATCAGATTTTCATTGGCTTTGCATTGTTTTGAACATTGAGTGTCTAAACATAGTTTGCAACATTGGACTAAATACAAGAACAAAATCTTAGTGACACGACAAGTTCGGACATCTTGAAATCACTTTCACCCCTGTCTCATTCTCTGTTTCGACCCCCCCCCCCCCCCCCCCTACACACACACACACACACACACATATAAGAAATAGCAGTTTAACCTCTGGTTGTCAGTATGCTAGTGTATTCGGTGTTCATTGGTTCTCAATCAGTGTTCTTGATTTTGAGATAAGAAGAACCGGTTAATGGAATGAGAGGTTAAATTTAGTCTTTGTATTTGTCATGTATGTAAGTGTTTTTCTCTTGGCAGTGTCACCACAGTGGCATGAGGTTGATTTTCACCAAGCAAACCAATAAAAGGTAAGCTTTGGATAAAAAAGTACTGCTTTGGATAAAAATGAGTAATTGTCAACATTAATGCATCACCTAACACATTGAAAGACAAGAGGACAACAACCTCCCCACTCATACCAAATTGAATATTGTGCGAGGGATTCATTAAAAGGGCATCGATTCACCATGCCAGCTGGGCTGTACTGCACCAAAAAGGGCAAGCAGCTTGCAAGCTTACATAATGCTCTCTCTCTCTCTCTTTCAACCAACCTCTCTCTCTCTCTCTCTCTCTCTCTCTCTTTCAACCAACCTCTCTCTCTCACTCATGCGCACGCACGCACGCTGTCTCTGCCATGTGCACTCTCTGGTGCATATGTTTGTTAACAGGAAGCTAGTTATGTAGGCTGATGACAAAAAGCAATAGCAATGATGACTTCCATGTCTAAGAGGTTGTTGGGGAACAAAACCAACCAACCAACAACTAACACACTTAAATGTGTCAGCTAACCCATGTAGAATAACCAATAACTAACACACTTAAATGTGTAACCCATGTACAACAGCCAACAACTAACACACTTGTGTCAGGTAAGCCATGTTCAACCAACCAACACTGAATATAATTCAGACCCTCTTCATAGTATAAACATGTATAGATTTTTTGAGCTTAATTAATGGCTTAAAGAATGATTTACTTTGTGAAGTTGCCTCCAAAGGTTATGCTATGCTATTCAGTAAATGCATATTCTGGTCAAGACTACATAAAAACGTCATTTGGGTCCCAAACGAAAATACACTCATCCAAAAAATAGACCCTAAATTGTGAAGACTGGAGTTTCCCTTTATACATGTCAGACAGGTGATGTCTGAAAATATATTAATATATTCATTTTCTGCTTTCTTGATGTCACCCTCTCACATTCTTCTCTCCCTTCCTGATGCCGTGAGAATTTTGTTTTCAGTAAAGTTGACCTAGTGAACACAGACACCTATCCAAGCTATTTATAATTCAGTGATGATCATTGATGACTTCCTAAAATATGCCTGTTGAGTTGTATTAAACCGGAGTAGCCTGGGGCTGGATATAGATCTTTTCCCATTTGTCCCAGAGTTCACCAGTGGCAGGTTTTTTTCCTGATATCGACATTTAGTTTGTCCGGGCATCCCAGATAATACTACTCACGATCATCCGGTCTTGCCATTACTAGGTTAAATACATAGGCAGGCCTGCATGTAATCTCTCTCTCTCTCTCTCTCTCTCTCTCTCACTCACTCTCTCTCTTTCTCTCTCTCTCACTCTCCCTTTTTCTCTCTGTCTCTCTCTCTTTCTCTCTCTCTCTCTCTCTCTCTCTCTCTCTCTCTCTCTCTCTCTCTCTCATAGGATTACAAAGGCTTAAACCCCCCACACATAAGCATCCCAGAAGTTTGGTTCTGGAACAACAGGTTTTGTCATGAGTACATGTAGCTCATCACAACCTCTCATTACTGTAAATGAGGAGAACAAGGAAACAAATGATCATGTGCTAAAAGAAAACCACTCAGATTGATAATGTCATATTCACTTTCTTATATTTTAGGATTCTAGTTAATTTAGTACAAAACAAACATTTACACCACCACTATAACAAATACAATATGTGTGAATGCTGACTGTCATCGGAGTTAGTTTCTATGGGCATCCATCACTTTGAATGCTATTGGTGTGTGATGGGTTTGATGGCAACAACGGGATGAATTGGTGTTTCACACCTAGACCCCACCCCCATCATATAACCTCCTCCAGGTTTTCTGATTCATTTTTTACTAGAATGATCCACCTTTTGTACCTAAATTCACCTTTTTGTAAGTCAAATGAATACAACAAAAATGTGTGCTAGATACATGTTTACCTGCATGCACATATCACTCTCTCTCTCTCTCTCACACACACACACACACACACAAACACAAACATTTAAACTGCCTCTACTGTACAACTTTGTGGATGCCAATTAGTCTGTGTGGTTGCCTATGCATGTTCTGTTTCACATATATTCAATATTGAATTAGCAAACTACTTTGTTTGTTTTCAATACTAACAGAAATGTTTATCTCTATTTGTTGTAAATAAGTGGGTTGCTCGTCATCTTAAATAGTGGGGCTGAAAAAACGTCTGCAGGGCCCAAGCTTTTGTAGGTCAAGTCAATACATCCGCAACAGGTCGTGTTACCAAGTAGCGAGAAAAGTCTTTTCTTTCACCCAAAGACATTTTAAAACATGACATATTTCATTGTGTTCTGGGAAATAACCAGTGGACCACACAACACATCACTTTCCAGTCAAAGTTTAACAAGTTTGGCTTAGTGAGTTACTGAGGAGTGACCCTAGACACAGCCTGGTTCACGTGACTAAGCCCCTTCTGTGTCTGGGACAAGACTGTGAAAATAAATGCTGCCGATTTCCTTGCACTGATAGGACAGTCACATATGGCCGCTCACTTCCTAATATGGAAACACAGACAGAGAGAATGAGTGAGACAGTAAGAGGGAGGGGAAGAGAGTCTTGCGGCCGGATTGCGTCAGCTATAAAGATGAACTAATGCCATCCTGATTCATTTAACAGATACAGCAGCAGAGGTTAGACTACTCTTTCATATAGTTATGATCATGTGACCTGTAGTTCTTCTATAAATAGCCCCCCCCTTAGATTCTTTGCGCTAAATGTTGATGATATGGCAGTCATCCAAGTCTTGGAAGCAACTTGGAATCGCAAGTTTTCATGTTTGTATGCTGAGGTATAGCCCTAGACTTACTTCACACATGGAAGTCATGTCTGCACTGCATGGCAGCCAAGAGCTAAGTGCTAAGTCAGCACACTGAGCAAGAACTGGGAAGAGAGCACACCGAGGGGAGAAACGGAAAACTTGACTTAACTTTGAACACGTGCAATCTCTGTTCAGTGAGGAACAGAATATTCACATCAATTTGCTTTAGAAGAGTAAATCTGACAATGCTTTGATATTTAAACGGATATAGGAATTGTCCTTGTTTTCCTTACAATTGATAGTGCCATATCCCACTGAAATTAAACATTTTAAGAATAAGTTCGGTATGCCCATTTTGTAAGTTTAAGTTCTGGTGTGAATAGCCTGTGAGATGTATGATGTTACTCTGTGCTAGTGGGTGAAATCAGTTAGTGCAGACATCTTGCATTGGTGAGCATTATGTCACAGTCTAAACAGGAAAAAGAGGATGTTTCCTGTGGGGTCTGAGTGCAGATATCTTTTTTAACACATCACGTCATTCTGGTGAGCTTAAGAGAGGGAACTCGTGGAGCCTGCGCCGCACTGCTCACCAGGTCTTCTCACGCCCACACAGGTTTAATCATTGTGTGACACTGCTGTTCAGTTCAAAAATCAATAGCCTTCTAAGTCTGGGTTACAGAATGAGTTAAGAAACAGCTGAGTTGATGTTAAGGTCAATAAATTACAAAATGAATTTGACAAAAAAACATAGAGTAAACCTGCGACTGACTGCAAGCATAAATTAATGCCTGGTCAAACTATTCAGCTAAATCCAGTTAAAATTCAGCAAAGGCCAGTGTAAAAAACTGTCCAAGCAGGGAATATAACTAGCACAAAATGGGAGACTATTAGATAATTTCGGACCAATGACAGTAAAAAAACCTTGACTATCATTTGAGTTAATTATTAGTCCAAGATAAAAACCTGTTATAGCTCTCTGGAGGACCTTAAAGTCATTACTAACCTATTACAATTACTAATGAATGGTCAGACTAGAACAGACTAGAACAAGTAGCCTGCGCTGATCCATTCACTGCCTTCAAAACAAACAATGTTAAACAAAACAACATGTTAAAGATCAACCCTGAACCTTACTAGGAGCTAATGTGTTTCTGCTAAAGCTGGTGTGTAATGTGCTCAAATGTCTTAATCTTGGTTAAATGCCTGTCACATTATGCACTTTAGGAAATGATTAAAGGGGGGATTAGGCCTATGCCACCTGAGTACTAAATGTCGCTTCTACATGAACATATAGGAATGACAATAAAGCTTCTTGAATCTTGAATTATTGAGGCTATATCAAAAGCAACAAAAAACTCATGATTAGATCCAAGACGTGTCTTTGAACTGGAGATTGAATCCACAAAATGCCTTTATTCTCCATGAATAACCTTTGTTTTCATTTCATTTAGCTCGAGGAAGCTATATTGCCTTTGTCTATAAAGCAGTCAATGAGAGGTTGTAAATCATGTTGACCAGAATTAAGAGAAAAATACATTTGAGTATCATCACAACAATTCCACAGGAAACATACTTTTCTACACATATAAATGACACCCAATCTCTTTTCTTGTAGACCTCCCATCGGCCATTTGTTCTCTCAAGCTTACATCCTCTCACTTTTGAAGCATTTAAAAATAGCAGTGACAGATTCCAATACCTAGGCAACATACTCTTAACAGGATTATGGAGGCCCTGGACCCCTACCTGATGGAGTATGACTGCCTCTATATAACATATAAAAGCAGTATAACAGCAGGGACCACTAAGCTGGTGCAATAGGTTTGGGGGATGACGGCCCAGATCTGCCTTTTGATGAAAGCCTGCCTGAAAATAGCTCTTGACATTTCACGACGTCACATTTTCCACGAACTGCTTGTTACAGCTTTTCCTAAATGTTTTATGGAGAAGTGTTAATAAGGTCAGTTACATAACGGTTCTTGAGTTTTATGATGTCCCTTTAGCCATGCCACCAAGTACAGTCTGCTTTTTATGATGGTGATGATGATGATTGTGACAATGAGGTTGATGGCGACAGCAGTGGTTGTGGTGTTGGAAGAAGAAGTGACTTCAGTTCTACAGTTTTACAAATCCTTTACACTCAGCATTTTTGTGGACTATTTTATTGTTTAATGCACTCCTTACATATAACCAATCAAAGAAAACTATTTGAAATAATGAGGTTGACTAGATGTCCCGCATAGTGGTACATAATATAACTGCCACATGGTACTGCATGTACTAATTTAATAAAATAATTCCACAACTCCTTGTAAACAGCGAGTCTAACATGCTGTCCCCTTGGCTGCTCAGTGATGGTTGACACTCAAATATGTGCTGGCATGTACATTTCACAAAATGTTCAAATGTTGTATTTGTACCAAACTATGTGTTCTGAAGCTACAATCATCCTCATATTCTCTACAAGGTCAGACACTCAAATCGGCAACAACAGAACTCAAATCGGCAACAACAGACAAAGTATTCTTTTGCCACATGCACCAAATGTATTTCTGTATCCACACTGCACAAGTATACTTCTGCTATTTGCTATTATTACACACTCCTATGTCTAGATTCTTACCTTAGAGTGTCAGCATGTATATGCCTGTGTGTGTGTGTGTGCCTTTGTGTATGTGTGTGTGTGTGTATAGACTTGTGTGCCTGGGTGTATGTCTGTGTACAGACTTGTATGCAGTACTTAACTAAGACTAGTCTGCAACAACAAACAAAGTATTCTTTAGCAACTCCCAAATATTTGTCTGTATCTACTTTGCACACTGTAGACTGCTGCCATTGCGCAGCAGTCATATTATGCATCGCCGTGCTGTACATCTAGATTTTTTTTTTTATGCTATAGGCCTACATCTAGTGTGTGTTTGTGTGAGTGTACACGTCTGTGTGCATACACATGTGCATGTGTATCTGTACAAATATATGTGCCATGTCAGTGTACCTGTGTGTGAATATGCATGTGAGTGTGTGTGTGCGTGTTTGTGCGCATGTGTGCCCGTCCGTGTATGTTTGTGTGTGCACATGTGTGTGTGTGTGTGTGTGTACATGTCTGTGTGCATACACATATGCATGTGTGTCTGTGCAAACATGTGTACCCTGTCAGTGTACCTGTGTGAGTGTGCATGTGTGTGTGTGAACATGTGTGTGTGAGTGTATGTGCATGTGTTTATGTGTGTATGTCTGTGTGTGCATGTGCGCCTGTATGTGTGTGGCGTGTGTGTGTCAGTGTATCTGTGTGTGGACATTGTGACTGTGTGTGTGTGTGTGTCTGTGTTTGTTAAAATGTGTCAGTTGCAGTGCTCCCCATGGATAGAATTGTACAAAATTAAGTGTGCATGCAAAGATTGTGTCAGTGTTTCAGCATGGCAAATCTTGAGATAGAGAAATATGTCAATTGCAACAACCCTTATAGACGCAGTTTCATGAAATGTGGTGTGTATCTATATATTTTTGTAGCGATGCAGTATTTAAATTTCATTAACCTTGAACCTTCAAATCACAAGACATTGGTAAAAATCTGTTTTGGCTGCTGAATTCTGATAGGCCATTGGTGGCCATGTGGTTGAATGAGCCAAAGGAAACCTTTAGGGCGTACTCACACTGGGCACGATTCACTTGTACCGTGCTGGAGTACGGTTCTCTCCCGTTCTTGGTCCGCATTCACACTGCATACTATCAAACTGTACCTATGTTAAGCTGCTGTGCTCTAGAATGTTTATATAGGCGCAATCATAAGTCCAACCGTACCGAGTACAGGAGTCCACCTCCTCAAGTGGACCCGGTCACGGATAAGCATACCGTGCCTGGGTATGGTATGGAGTGATCACACTGGTCAAACGAACTGGACTTTGGGGTCAAACGTACTCAGGTACGATACAGATAGCATAGTGTGAGTACGCCCTTAGAGATGTGAGCAAATTTGGTTAAGTGTAAACATGCCAAATTTCCAAACTGTAGCTTAAAAGTTACATAAAAGCAACTTACATTATATTTGAACCAAAGACCAAACATATAAGACCAGAGTGGTAGCCTATAGCTCACAGCTCCCCTCAGTGCTTTCCAAGAAACTCTACACTGTGTTTTATTATTGTTTGGGGGACAGGCTGCCCCAACTTTATTAGTTTCCAGTCCATGGAGCCAGGGCTGTGTAAGAAGACCTTTCTACAGTATTGTCAGAGAATGAAGAGCTGGCAGATTATATTAGTTGAATGTTACTAAAAATGTTAGAAATCACTTAGCATAGCGTACCCTAGCTTTTGTTCTTGAGATAAAGAAATTCATCAATTGCAGATCTCCTTATGAGCAGAATTTCATGAAACTTGGCATCTGGCATCCAGAGGTATGCCCTACATGACAAATGATGTGCAGTACACACCTTCTTGTCTTTGATTTAGTGATTGAAGTGTTTTGCATTTATGTAATTCACTAGGTGGCGCTATACCACAAATGAGTGGTTATGGGCTAGGTTGATGCGCCTCCTTGCTTGGAACCAACAAAGCCTACCACAAAAATTATATAATCTGGGGCTAAATGATGGCTGGTGAGTTATTCAGTAAAACTGCTTTCGGGCGGGGGTGGTTCCTTATCAGTGTAGTGGGGCTACTCACGTGGTGTGAGAGCAGAGGAGGTGGTCACTGATGATACAACAAACTCACACATGCTGATTACTTCCATTTGAATTATGCAAAAAGTATGGTTATGGAATATATGGAGTCTTAGGGCTCTATATGTAAGCACTTATAGTGTTTATATCTAGCCTAGAAATCTAGACGCGCCCCTAGCGGCAGCAAATTACATTTGCTGCCAGGTCTAGCAACTCTCCGTTGGCTTGTGAGCTCCAGAAATCGAAACTTAATCTGGCATTGAAATCGTGTATAGAGTCGTTTGGTGGGCTTAACATATTGATCTCAGTTTGTGCACTAAAATCTTTCCAAAAATGCCAGTCAAACCCAGGGCTATAAAACCCCATTCGTTAACCTAGCCTACCAACGTCATCAGCTTGACTTGGGATGCTGATGGGAAACGCATCAACATTTACTTGCTTGTGTGAAAGAAAGGGTCCGTTAGTCAGACGTCTCCTTGGCTGAACAGTGGCTATTTTTAAACACGATTTTTGGGGGCAGAACACCCCTCCACTATTTTCTCTCCAACTTCCTCCCCACCCAGTATTAGTCAAGCTCGCATATTGAGGATTCTAAATATAGACCTGCGACATTCTATTTCTGTATTAATCATGGTGTAAAAACAGGGTAATTCCACTCAGGCATCTTGTGTTTCAACAACAAACTCTGTTCTTACATCAGCTGAATCAGGACTGGATTCGTGCCAGAGACCATGGTTCTCGATGTGTGTCACATACATCTAACATGAATATTGACACTGACAGTGTAAACCAAATTCCAAATGATCCCATAAATCGTCAAACCTGAACAATAAAGGACTCAGAAGAAATTGTATACGTTTCACAAAGTCGATGAGGGTATGATTTAAAAGATTATTTTATGATTTACAAGGTTGTATACGAGTTATTACTGGCGCCAACTCAGTTGGTAGCCCACCAAGCAGTGGGCCGACGTGCGTCATTGTAGTTGGAACATGGAAACACGTTGAAGAATAGGCTACCTCCGGGCGTCTGTGGTGTGTCAGAAAGCAAGAGAAACAGAAAGTGGGCTCACTGTGAGTCAAAACCCCAAGTTAATTCAACGTGAGAAGAAAACTTGTGTTGCTGACAAAAAATAGCAGTGTAGGCCTAATCCTGCACTCAGTCGCCACATTTGGTCACCTATTGTTTAGTCCTCTAATATATTTGTAGACTCAATACCTGGCTCATTATGCCTTCTGAATTTGAAAGTAGCCTATTTCGTAGTTCATAATGAGTGGAGAATTGAGCGTTTCCAATGGCTGCCACAACACACGGGGTTGGCGCTATTTGGATGAGTACAATCGCTTGTGCAGCTAACGTTGTGATGTAAACGCCGGAGTTCATTCGTTCGCTCATCCGCCCTGTATAGCTAAGCACAATAACCTGCTAATAGAGGCTTGTAGGCTACTCTTCCCCTACCGCAGCGAAGGTTTGGCGGAATCATGGACTTCACCATTCGCGCGGCTACTCTCGAGGACTGCAAAGACATCTCACGGATGATCTTGGTAAGATTCAGCTTGCTGGCAAAAGCACGCGGCCCTCGTTCGTGCACGTGTTGAGAACCAGAGGCATGAATGACACAGCACCGATTTTGTAATTGCATAGGGAGGCTGCGTCACCGACACCCGCGCGCTAAAATCGTCGGTATTACAGCCAGACAGTGATTATGCTGAAATACATGTCCGTTTTCAACTATGTGTTATTTCTGTCTCCCGAATTGTATACTTTGGTCGCATCCTCGCTGTCAAAATTTGAGACAACTACAGGACATAGGCTGGGTCATCTATGCCTAAGCTCTGGGAACACTGCAACTTTGTATCATGTTGGTTAGTTAAAGTAGACTAGAAATCTAGACGCGCCCCTGGGCTAGCAACTCTCCGTTGGCTTGTGAGCTCCAGAAATCGAAACTCAATCAGGCCAATGAAATCGTGTATAGAGTCGTTAGGTGGGCTTAACATAATGATTGATGTCAGAGTTGCAACGGTTTGGCTTGAATTCCCTAACAAGTCAAGTCAAGTCGGCTTTTTATTGTCAATTTCTTTACATGCACTGGTCATACAAAGAATTGAAATTTCGTTTCTTACTTTCCCATGCAGACATAGACATGCTTTAAATACAGACATAGACATACTATAGACATAGCCATAGACAATAAACATTAAATTAAAGTGCAAGACTGAAATATAGAACATGTATGTATCAAAATAGAAATATAGGACATATGTATAAAAAAAATAGAGGTAGTTGTGTTGTATATTTATATAGTCTTAACAGTTACATGAAGTTTAAACTTGTGCTTGTGTGACCTGTATATTTACATTGATATGCAGTATGCAGTAATTTCAAGTATATCAGGCTTGATGTGAAGCAGCAACACGTTAGGCTGCGCAGTCACAGTGCAGTTCCACAGGGCGGTGTTGGGGGGGGGGGGGGTTAGGGTAGACAGGATCCTAGTGGTGGGTGGGGGGGGGGGCTGTCAGTGATGGGAGAGTGGGTAGAGTGTTCAGCATCCTGATTGCTTGGTGGATGAAGCTACTTGCCAGTCTGGTGGTGCGGGAGCGGAGGCTCCTGTACCGCTTTCCAGAGGGCAGGAGGCTGAACAGTTCGTGTGCAGGGTGGGTTGTATCCTTGACAATCATTAGTGCTTTGCGGGTGAGGCGGGTGGTGTAAATGTCCTGCAGGGAGGGGAGTGGTGCTCCAATGATCCTCTTAGCTGTGTTAACAGTGCGCTGGAGGGTCTTCCTGTTCTGATCTGTGCAGCTTCCGCCCCACACTGTGATGCTGCTGGAGACGATGCTCTCGATGGTCCCTCTGTAGAATGTAGTCATGACAGGAGGCGTACCTGACTCTTGCCAGATGAATTTCGTTCCGCCTAGCATGTGAGTGAAGAACGAAATTCATCTGGCGAGAGTCAGGTTATGAATTCCCTGCTACTTGAAAACAAATAACATGTATGTTGCTGTTGGCGAACAGTGTGACACGAGTTAAGCTTTTATTAAGTTGGGAAACATTTGAACTAGCCAACTAACTCCGCTGGTGGGAAACGCATGGGACTCAAGAGCATCACAGTCCCGCCCACAGAAGTTTCCGGAAGTAAGAATTCAATGCAATTTCTCCATTAACAATTGGGGTATAAGCCATAAAAACGTAACCATACATGGTAGACTTAAAACCAGCTACGGCTGTACTAAGCGATTGTATATGCTCATATAGAGGGCGAAAATTCAAGGGGCACTAACCTTGTTTTGAGATAAATGCCTTTTAATCGCGATGTCTTGGATAAGTACTTCATTACCCACAATCCTGAACAATCCCACAGTGATGCCTCTGATTGGTGGAAAGGCCGTTATGATCATAGTTTGAAACTTTCTCTGCGAAAATTATTGACAAAGATCTTAATGTGAATAAAAATGTTCTAGACGAACATTGGTACTTGTATCAACAAGGAAGGATTGTGGCTTATATATCACACGAACTTAGTCAGGGCCAATACACCATCAAATAGAACACTGTAAATGCTAGCCCAGTACACTAAGGGTGACCCGAGTTCGGGCAAATACAGTGCCCCCCACCTCCCCCCAACAACCCCCATGCATTTTTTTGCACCTTATCGTGAACTACCATAGTCATGCTATATACCATTTTTAAGCTGAGAATCTCAAGAATCGATATATGTAAAGCTTTCCATGAATTAACATATATTTTGTGTGTAAAATATAAGTTTATCCCGATATATAACATATCAAATGCCCCCCTCCACCACCCCCAAAGTTGCTGCGTTGATACTTTGTCACTTGTCTGTATGGCCGTACCAATAAGTTAGCCCAGCATGCTTGGTCTTGAATTTTTCGTAGGAATCCATAGATGTGAAATATTTACATTGTTTTATTGCCAATATATTGAGTAGTTGTACACGCCAGCGCAAACAAAACAGATACATAAGGAAAGAAGCGAAGTGAAAACTTATTTTCCGCGGAAATCCAGGTATTTCGGTTTGACTTCCATTATTGTCGCTGGATTCACGAGGCTCTTCTGATTCCATCAATACCAATTACATGTCTGTAGGACCAATGAGAGTCGAGATAGATGCCATCAAAGCCAATGAGTCACGTAAGCGATGAATCTGACAACCAGTCTTTGAATGGCCATAGCGCTGCGTCTGAACGAGCCAATGAGATGGGACCTAGATGTCCGTGTAGCCAAGGAGCTTTCTTTAGACACGTGACACATCGTCACATTCTACTTCCTTGCCGGCTAAACTCAATGCGCAATGGTCATGCGTAACCTGTCGCCGAAGCAGTGGTTTGGAAGTTTGTTACTAAACAAGCAAGAGACATTTTTTTTAAGGTTTTTGTTCGTAACATGCCAAAGAGACAAAAAAGACGACACATGTCGAAGAACCCGAGGACATTGATGATCTGGAGGACATCGATGAAGGAGAAGAAAGCAATTTCTCGGAATGCGACTCTGAGGAAGAGCAGAACTTTTTAGCTGGGAAGGACCCTGATTTTGAGCTGTGAGTAGACTACTTATATCCATATACAGTTACAGATACAGTTTAGTTTGCTTTTGTAATGTTTAGTGCATAGTTTTTCATTTAGCTGAACATAATGTGCCATGTGTGTGTGTGTGAGAGAGAGAGAGAGAGAGAGAGAGAGAGATTTCGTTTTTCTCCTGTAACACTACATGGACATGGGTTCTGTTTTTTGTCCTAAACAATTTTGTTCAGTTATTTCTTAGGCAGTTCTAGTGTGTGCATAAACATGTCTGTGGATCTTCAGTGTGCATAGGGGAGGGTGACACCCTTAGGCCTAGTCCACACGTACCAAACCGATCTTTTTTTCCTCCGTCTTCCCTGGAACCGTATCAAGAATATTTGCGTCCAAACGGATCCATCTCAACACGACTCAACACGTTATTTCATACCCCAGGCCTATAGGTGGCACTGTGTCTTTACAGAAATTCACCAAAACTTGCAAAACTTGCGCTTTAAAAACAGACAGAATAGGCTACGGCGAAATGGCTAGTGCAAGGAAACTAGAATTGTTTGTGTGGACTGATGGTGAACTGTCAACTGTAGCCAACTGTAAAACTAATAAACTTTATTTTACGGTTTGTGAAGGGTGCAGTCCCGTCCTTTATTTGGCTAACGCAGGTAGGCCTACTAATCCCCTTTACTTTCTTTGGTTGTAGGATAGTCCGTGATTCACATTAGTTTTGGCTATCACCGCAATTAGGCTACTAAACGCAAGGCTTACCCAAGTTCTAGGCTATTCTGTCGCCACATTTATAATATTGCTATAAAACCTTCGTTAGTAACAGTCAATACTTTTGCCTGCATCAAATCGTGCATTCGCATTCAGTGTGCTACCATCGGCTTAACGTGAGTTCTAAGCGTCTTTGTATGCTTATATCTGATTTCACTCGACTGTGAATGCATGTATATATGTTGTAAGACATGTAAAATAAATGAATAACACTGCCACTACGCACAAATTAATGTAGCCTAAACTTACACCGCACTTTCCTAATAACTTAAGTTCTCTCGCGTCACTGACAGTAGCTAGAATGCATAAAAAACACCGGGAAAAACAGTGTTCAGTCCACCAAGTCATAAGCTATCGGCGCAATACTATAAGTGCAAGTCCAGGGCAGCTGAGGTGTGGCGATGACATTATCGATACGCAAGCAGGATGTGCGGTTTCGCTGTCTAAACGAACTCAAACGGGCTACGGTTTCAGATTTCTCCACTCTGGGACCAGGTTTCAGAAAAGTGCGGTTTCGGGCAGTGCGTTTACAGGATTCGTTTGGACGCTCGGCCAAGACGAAGCAAAACCTCTGCGTTTAACCTAAAAAGCGTCTCTGTGTGGACAGGCCCTTAGATAGTGTGACCTGGGGGAGGTGTGAACAGTGTTCTGGTACCTTGGGGGGAGGGGAGTTAGGTGAGAATGCAGTGTGTGTTTGTGTGTGTGTGTGTGTAAAAGAGAGTGCAGCGGGAGGTGTGACCTGAGTACACACATTTATATCATTTTTATAAGTTGTTGGGAAGGGTTTTCATATACTTTAGTGGGTCTGAGTCTAACTTCCACCTGTACAATTGTTTCAGTGACACCGATTAAGACTGGGCCCCGCCAAGCAAAAAAACAAGAGCTGAGGATCCTGTGTCTGAGGAAGAGGAGCCGGTGGCCGAGACCAGTGGGACAAGAAGAGGAAAGGGTGCTGCAAGAAGCAGGGGGAGAGGCAGAGGAAGAGGGAGAGGCCAAGGCAGGGGAAGAGGGTGCTCCCGCAGCAGACAGGAGAGCGGAGATGCAGAACCATGGCTTAGGACGGACATCCAGGACACCATACCACCACAGCCCACGTTTCGCCCTATGAGGACTCCTGGCTCCCAGCGTATCTCTGCACAGTACACAATATTAGAACTATTTCAGTTGTTCATAACACGCTCCATTTGGTTGACCGTGGTTGCCAACACAAATAAATTTGTATTGTATTGAATGTGAATCATTTGATGTTTCGTTTGCCAGGGTATTTGTTATTTTTTGAATTTTTGCACTGCATTTCATTTTTTACCTTTTTATATTTATAATATTTACTATTTTTTTTACCTTTGTTTCATTTTATAATACAAATGTTCACTGCATTACCTTGTTTGTCCTTTTTTCATGGAAATCTCAAAGCCGTAGGAGCAAAAGTAAGAGTTTCAGGTCAGATAATGCTTCTCTGGATTCATGGCACAGCCACTGCAAAGCACTCCAGGTACAAGCAACATGACAGAGTGTAACCTTTCATTTGACACCAAGATCATGGTTCTACATAAAGGGGTTCTTGTATAGGAAGTTTTTTTGTCAGTATGTGTTTTGGGTAACCAAAGGTCCTTTTGGAGTCTCAAAACGCATGTGTATGCCCACACAAATAAGGGTCCCACACAGTCATACTTCATCCTATGGGGATCTACTTTGAGATACAGATTCACAAGACCTGATAGTTGGCCTCAGTGGTGTTTTCAAGACAATACAAGTGACCAAGAGGGCAGAATGTGGTAATTTCTAGAGATGTACATAACCGCCTATAAGAAAAATGAAAAATCATTCTACCCTTTGCCACTCTCTGATAGTTCATCACACAGTCAATCTATTGGTACCAAAAAATTCTACAAGGCCTTAGCTTTCTAAAGAGGTCAGGCACTTGATTATAAGTCAAAGTATGTGGCAACAGGGCCATTGTAAGTAGGTGGTGTGCCGCTGCGCGTCGGGGTTCTGTTCTCCCTGTCAGGACTTAATTTTCTGATAATTACCGGCGGACAATACATTATCCCTTACATAATGCTGCTAACATTAGCCTACATGCTGCAACACAGGTATGAAATATATTATTGTCACTGTTTGACTCCCTGATGAAGGCTTGTTTGCCGAAACACGTCAGAGTTTTTTAAAGGTTTAAATGTAACCAAGCCAACAAAATAAAGGCTTTTTAACCTTTGACAATTGAGAGTGCCTTGGAATCCCCTGTTTTTCTCTCATCTACATTTTCCCATCCAAAGAGCACCTCAAACAAACAAATTTGAGTCCAGGAAGCGCTCCTAGACAGACATTTTTTTATGAAATATATTATGTTTTAGTGACCTTGTTGTTTCTATGAACATGAATTGTTGTTTATAGGAAACATCAACTTAGTCGAGGCACAAAAAGCCCTGTATATCCTCATTAAGTACTTAAACTTTTGAACTAGCTAGCTACTACAAGCTGGATGCTACCACCGGCTAGCAGGTAGCTGCTAGACACTGCAGTAAAATGGTTAGCAAACCGTCCATGCCCCCGTGAATATTTCACTGTTTCAAGGACGAAATCAAGAGTGCCGAAAGGGGTGAAAACCACTTTAAATCGGGTCACATTATTGACTGTTGTGTGTCCGAGGGTTAGCTTGTGCGTTTTGTAAGGGCCAGGGAGGTTGGCAATGCTAGTTAACATTAGCTAGGCTGCTGTAGCCTTCATACTGTACGAGTCATATCATCAGTCATTAACCTAGAAATACTTCTTTGTACATTTAATGAACATTTTGTGTAATAATTCACTGCAAGTTAATAAACTGAATATAGTGGTCCAAGTGCAGACCATGCACCGGTCCATGCATCAGGATGGCAGTCAGATACGAAGCACTGCACAATGTTGCTAACGTTAACGTTAACCGCTTTCACACACACGATATAAAATACACGATGGTAAATATAACATTGAATACCAAAACACTATTATTTACACGATTACTCTTGAGATAACTGCTATTAACTGCACATTCGCAATATAAAAATCACTGTTTGGAGAAAAGGGTTCACGTGCTGTCGCCGGCTGGAAATGATTTCGCGCTGGTTCGTGCATCGCTTATATATTATTCAGTGAGTCGCGGTGGTTTATGGGATGAGTAGTTCCTTCGCTCGGAAATGAAAATATGTACACAGACTTTTTTTGGACTTTCTCTTCGTTTTTTCACTCGAAATGATATGTTGTATGCTTATGAGTTACGCCGTAGCTGATTAGCCTAAGACATGCTCTAAAACTCTTTTGATACGGATTTTTCCAAAACGTCAATGGGAGAAATGAATGGGAAATTTACTTCCGGAAACTAAGAGGAGGGGCGGGACTGTGATGCTCTATTGCGTGCAGAGGGAATTTGAAAGACAACTGATTATCCCGCCCCTCGGACTGAGCACTGCGAACGGTGAGTGCCCAGACCCTACATTTTAATGTGGGTCTGGCTCGTCAGGGCCAGGCTATAGTTAAAGTGTAATTGAGATGTAACCTGGATGTAACCCTCAAAGACGTTAGCACGTAATGTTATCAGAGGAAGAGAAAGAGTGACGTGTCTTCTTAGATAAGCCACGTGCTATTACAATTATCGGTGTATTTTGTTGTTGTGTGCATCCACAGGAATTGGCCGAATATGAGAAGGTCTCAGATCACGTGAAAATTACACAGAGAGGTAAACTGTGTATTAATTGGGGTTCATTTCTGCTATAAGTATTCATTCCACTCATGTCAAACAGTATAGAGAGCTGTCTGATACATGCAATATGTTTGAAATTTATATGTATGGGGGTATATGTATATGTATGCAATATGTCTGAAATGTATATGGGGGCAGCCGTGGCCTACTGGTTAGCACTTCAGACCTGTAACCGGAGGGTTGCCGGTTCGAACCCCGACCAATAGGCACGGCTGAAGTGCCCTTGAGCAAGGCACCTAACCCCTCACTGCTCCCCGAGCGCCGCTGTTGATGCAGGCAGCTCACTGCGCCGGGATTAGTGTGTGCTTCACCCTGTGTGCTGTGTGTGTATCACTAATTCACGGATTGGGATAAATGCAGAGACTAAATTTCCCTCACGGGATCAAAAGAGTATATATACTTATATATACTATGTTTTTTTCCCTTCTGTACCAGACCTGGAGCAAGATGGGTTCTCCAAAAATCCATTTTTCCATGGAATAATAGCAGAGGTGCCAGAGCAACACCGAAGCAAAGATGGTGAGGAAGGAGGTCATCCACTGACCTCTATTTCTGAGTACATATGTCCGTTATAGGTCACTAATACAGCTTGAATGACTAAATTAATCTCGGCCTGCTGTTTTTAAAGCAGTGGTTCTCAAATGGGGGTACGTGAAGGCACTCCAGAGGGTACGTGAGATTTTAACCCTTAGAACCCGATTGCAGCAAAGTGCGTCAAAAAACACACCCTTTCTTTTCTGTTACATTGCTCCGCAACTGTTCATCGCAGCGAGATGAGACCTTAGTTGCATGACAGAGCAGAATTGGGGCTTTCCAACGAGACCACGCACTTGTCTGTACGTTAAAGTATGAAAATTAAAAAAACATGAAATTAAATCAAATTGCACCATATTTACAGTCTATACTTCTCTGCGTTCACCTGCGCACCCATTACTCTCGTTTGAATTACTTGCGAACCCGTGAACACATACGTAGATATGGCAAGCATATCAGATGAAAGAGGAGACACAGGGCTATCCATTAATAGCAATTATGTTGATCCTTCTGGCTTATAAAAACAGACAAAGTGACTGCAAAATAATAACGTCATGTACAAAAACCAATGCTGCACACCCATTACTCTCGTTTGAATTACTCGCGGACGTGTGATCGGATAGATAGATGAAAGAGGAGACACGGAGCTATCATTTGAGACCAAGTACATCCTTCTGGGTTATAAAACAGACGAAGTGACAGCAAAATAATAACTTCATATAGCTGGACGTTTTTGTCTGTTTTTGTAGCAAAGCATGTTTATAATCCAACGCTATTGTTTGTTTCTCTATGGCAAAGAATGTTCATAATCCGGTTTTGAGATCCTACCAAATTCCTGCATGGCATCCAATTCAAGGCTCACATTGCATCCCAATTTGTTCGGCAAAGAAACACCTTTTTTGCCTTTACTTTGTTCATGGCAATGCAGTAAAAAGTTGTAGAGAATCATGAGTGCAGACACCATGGCACACACACGTAAACTCGGGTCAAGTCCGGTCAGATCAGTTCGTGTCACAGATATGGAGCGCAGAAAGGTCATTTTTAATCACTAAATAAAAAAATGGCATTTATTTCTTTAAGGCGCACACCACATATGTCTGTAAATTGCTCAGCCCCAGAGAATCCCTCCACCATGGCAATGATATTGCCAGATTCAGGACAGTCTGAATCTGGCAATATAATTGCCACAGACATATAAGATTTTTTATAATATGCTTTTTATATTTTAATTCTTTAAAAATCTAAATGATGGCAGATCTGGATAGCCTAGACTCTTCTGAAAAAAAAAAACAATATATAATATGTGTGTGTGGCACTGACAATGACCAGAATAAATCTTTTATGAATGAAGGTAGTGAAAATGCCCTAAAAACAGCTTATGGTTAAAATATACATAGATTTAAAAAGTAGAATCCATGCAAATATGCTTTAAAAACAATTATTTAATAAATATATTTTAGGAAAATATAAGTTAATAAAATTATATTTCAGTAGGCTATTCAATTTAATTATCCTAAAAACCCAGAGTCCCCCCCATACCAGGATGGTTCAACCCAACCTGTCACATGCCACCTGTCAAAACTCAAACGATGGAGTCGTGGTTGAAGTTTATTGATGGAGTCGTGGTTCCAAAGTTTAATAAATTAGACACGGATGTCACAGTGCTCTGTTTTAAGTCTTTTTTTCTCAACTAAAAATGCTTTGCGCTAGTTAGGGGGTACTTGACTGAAAAAATATTTCACAGGGGGTACATCACTGAAAAAAGGTTGAGAACCACTGGTATAAATGGTGTCACTGTATTGTAAAATGAAGCGATTGTGCTGTGTTCCTTTTTTGTGTCACTGAGCATCAGGCAGATTGCTTTTGTGAATGTGGCTGCTTGTGTGTTTGTGTATGTGTGTGTGTGAGAGAGAGAGGGTGAGACAGGGAGTGAGAGAGAATGTGAGGCCTTAAGTGCTCTTGTGTGTTAATGTGTGTAATTTGTCCTGCAGCGTTCACTCTGACTGTTTTTAGGTCATACCAAGGAGATGGCTGTTTTTCTCCACATACTTATGCCATATATATCTGCTCTTGTCTGTGTGTGTGTGTGTGTGTGTGTGTGTGTGTGTGTGTGTGTGTGTGTGAGCACATTAGGTCACGTTAAGGTGGGCTACTCCCTCTACTTCTATACATACAGCTCGTGGAAAGGGAGAGCTGTGTACATGGAGGATCTGTACGTGATGCCAGAATACAGGGGTCAGTATGCACCAGGGGTCAGTATGCACCAGGGGTCAGTATGCACCAGAATACAGGGGTCAGTATGCACCAGGGGTCAGTATGCACCAGGGGTCAGTATGCACCAGAATACAGGGGTCAGTATGCACCAGGGGTCAGTATGCACCAGGGGTCAGTATGTACCAGGGGTCAGTATGCACTAGAATACAGGGGTCAGTATGTACCAGGGGTCAGTATGCACCAGGGGTCAGTATGCACCAGGGGTCAGTATGTACCAGGGGTCAGTATGCACCAGAATACAGGGGTCAGTATGCACCAGGGGTCAGTATGCACCAGAATACAGGGGTCAGTATGCACCAGGGGTCAGTATGCACCAGAATACAGGGGTCAGTATGCACCAGGGTCAATATGCACCAGAGGTCAGTATGCCCCAGAATACAGGGGTCAGTATGCACCAGGGGTCAGTATGCACCAGAATACAGGGGTCAGTATGCACCAGGGTCAGTATGCACCAGGGGTCAGTATGCACCAGAATACAGGGGTCAGTATGCGTCAGTATGCACCAGGGGTCAGTATGCACCAGAATGGTTGTCTTGCATGTAACAGACCCACAGAACACCCAATCAGATACAGTAATTAGGTTAAGTAAGCTTATGCATTTCTGTTTCAGGCAAAGGCATCGGGAAGGCCCTGATGAGTAAGGTTGCTCAGGTGAGTATTAACTTTGTGTTTTTATATAAACTACTCTATTCACAAAAGGACAGAGAGATGTTTCAGCTAGGTAGAAGTTTTGGGCATACTATTGAATCAAAAATCGATTAGTATTTGTAGGCTACTAAATATGACATCATAATGTATATAATCAATGATATATCTGTATTCCACATGACTTAAGGCCTACACACACGGCCAGCGACGCAACAATGATTTATGGTTGGCGACCGACAAAATTGAATAGAATCTATTGAAGTGAATGAGGCAACACATAAGGCAAGTGGAGCGATGGCCGTCACATCACTCTAATCGCCCCCTTTCTATTTTTCAGGGCGATTTAGATACGTCATAATACAAAACAAGCTGTCTGGTCAGTGTACCTCCACTGAATCGATGGGCGATCACGTCGCCAGTATTGTGTGTAGTAAAGCGTTTAACAGAATTCCACTGTCGTGTTTTACTGTCGCATTGCCGGCTGTGTGTGGTGGTCTTTACCCATATTTTGCACCAGTCCCGCTGTTCACCACCAATTCCGGTGTACACTGATGTTAACAGTGATGTTCTGATGTTTTGTCTGTGGAGTATTTCATGCAACATTATCGTAAACGTGCTAATTACCAACCATTTAATTCTAAAATTCTTAAAACAACAATGTTTTTTAATACTTCAAAATAACATATGCTAAATGAACCTTCAATTTTTCAGTAGCCATAGGTGTGTAGATTTGAACAAAATCTAGTTTGGTTCTTACCGGGGCTTTTACTGCCTGAAATATCCGATTTTATTTACCATGCTCGGAGGTTAGTGCTGGGCTGGTGGGTGCGTATTCCCAACCTTTCTCAGGCACATGAACGGTTAGCCTGAGAATTCTCGTCTGCAAATCAAAATTCCACTGGAGCGCCAAGCGGATTTGTACACGCAGCCTTACAACACTGTTTTACTGCTCTTCCAGTCACGGTAAAATGTAATTTTTGGTACATAGCTAATTTAGATAAACTTATGGTGTGGGTGCTTGCGTTTCTTTAGGAATCCGCCGTCTTGGTTTGTATAGAAATGAATATTAAGTGACACATACATGTAAGAGGTTGGACATACGTGACGGTCGGTAATATGTGACGTTCCTATATGTTTTTTGTAGTTTTCATTTCCTCTTAAGTTAACAATGATATAAATATCAGCCCCCGATAACTTAGAAGTATAAGTGTGTTTTACACACAGTATTACATTATTAATATTTAAGTCATATTGTGTTTTATTAATGGAAACGGTCCCCCCATGTGTCCTCCACAAAGCTGGGGCTGGCAGCTGGATGCACTCAGCTGAACTTCGCTGTCCTTGACTGGAACAAGGCGTCGCTGGACTTCTATCTCAGCCAGGGCTGCTTCGACGTGACCGCTGACCTTGGCTATCACTGCATGCGCTGTGAAGGAGAGGCACTGATGAACCTGGCACAGGGTGATGCGTAAAAAAAAGCAACGGTGCCATCCCAACCCACCCCAACAAACGCACACACACACACACACACACACCATGTTTAAAGCACTTCCCAACCTTTCTGACCCCTGAAGCCCCTTTCAGTCCGTCCCCAGACAGGTGCCTGAGGTCTGAGGCACCCATTCCTCATATCACTGGGAAACTTACAGCAAACAGTATGTCATAGTGTAGCACATCTCTTGGCTCATGCTTGTTTTCGTTTGTGAGAACAACAGGCTGGGAATGGAACCAAAGACTTCCTAAATAGCTCTTGAGAGAAACAGTCAGACAGTGTGACAGAATTTTTTGAAATGTTTTAGGTGTATGATTTGTGGAATTTACAGAAATTGTAATGGGCTTCTTATACAGCCAGATTTGCATCATTATGTGTTCATCTCAGTGAACCGCTGTCCTGTGAATTTTTTTGATATAGGCCAATTGTAGTCAGACTGGGGTGTTAAAGGAAAACACAGAACTGCGTTTCTCGAGGTCACCGAGTACAGACGATACGATTAAAATGAAAAAAATTGGTGCTACCTAGTAGGGCTGGGCGATAAAACGATAGCGATATGTAATCTATATCAATAAAAAAATGCGTTCGATAGAACATTAGATATTTAAAAGCAACACACACCTCACGTTGTCCATAAATAAATAGGCTAAATATATCTTGCATTGTAGCTAGTATGTGCAACTCTACCAGAGTAGACGATAGAAGTAGGCCTACCTCAACACAGACTCTCAATGAGTCCTTGCCCCGTGCACTCTCTCTCTCTCTCTCTCTCTCTAGGTGCATATCCCTCCTCAGCATGCGCATGTAATCCAAACATTCACAATCGTGCAAGACGACTGAATTGCTTTTAAATCCGGTTAGCATCATTAGCACGCTGCACGAATTTGTTCAAAACTGTTGCATTCAAATTGACTGCTAAATTCTAATCAACTCAATCCCGATGCAAATGGAAAAGTATTTTCCAAGACTCAAACGGGCCTGTCCCAAGGAGAAAAAGTATTCATTTGAAACTTAAACACACGTGGGGAAACTGAACAGTCTAACCAGTAGACTTACTATGATAAACGCAAATTACTTTGTTTACAATATTTCCAGGCTTCAACCAGTGCTGTTCATTCAGACTTATGTGCACAATTATTTATTTGAGTGTTAAGTTTAAAGGAAGGTTACGTTTAAAATAAAAGTGTTTAAAAGTGTTTAAATTGAACTTTTCAATTCAATTGAACTTTTTCCCCCTTCTGGTCCTTATCTGAAATAGATTAAAAAAAAATCAATAATTATCGATATCAACCGATATGAAATACTTTAGCGTGATACAGTTTTCAGCCATATCGCCCAGTCCTACTACCTAGCTCATTGTTGCAGCCAACAGCTATAGCAGCCAGGCAGCTACAGTGCTACACTCTGGGGGCATGATGTTAAAGATGTTATTTTGTATCGACAGTACTCAGTGACCTCGAGAGTGGAGACCTATGAAATCGGCGTTTTCCTTTAACTTGAAAGGGCAGTGTTGTGAAGCATGAGCCATGTGGCTTCGAGTGAAGCTTGTCCGATATGGTGCTGAAATGAGGTGATGCAGTGCTGAAAAGCAAAAAAAAAAAAGTTTTTATAATTAATTGATTATAGTTCATTGTTAATTTAATTTTAACATGGAAATACTACTTGTGGTTTCAATATGGTCCGTTTTCAGTTGTGTGTTCACGGAAAATGTGATGATAGTATATAACACTGTAAATGATATTAAAAGCACAAATATGTACAGTAACAGTTTAGCTATTGTGCCCTTTTAAAACTGAGAAAGCTTGTCACATTTCTTGTTTATGTGTCTGAGTATCAGGACCTGTTCTTGTTGAAAATGTACTGTAGCCTATTTGCGTATGCTAGTCTAGGGCCCAGTATATAAAACTGGAGGAAGAGTTTAGAAATTCTTAGAAAAACGTTTCCAGCCAGAATGAGGGTGTGAGATATTTTTGAGCTATGATGGACTGTCTTACGCAAATGTAACAATGTCACCTAGGTGCTATGTACTGTAAGACATGGGACAAAATCTCCATCTCTATGTAGTCAAATCCCTCAATCCAAACATAACATGTATCAGTTCGTGGAATGTGACCTCCATGTATTCCCCTCTCCCCTTTTTCTCAGCAAACTTTGACGATATGTAGCTGTCTTTGTAGGTTTTTTTTTTTTTTCTTAGAAAAAACACATTGCTGTAGTAGCAACATGGGAAGGAGCAGCACATGGTAGCTGGCTGATCTGAGGTGAAGGGTGTTTCTTGGGTGTCTATAAAAAAATGATCTGCATAGTATACGGTGTCTCCTTTTCTCAAAAACGTCATTGTGTGCGTGAGGTTGTTGTACAGTACTCTATGGAGTCTCTGCTCTAAGCAGTGTAGGATGCTGACATTTGTATTGTGAAGAAATACCTGCTAACCACTTCCTGGTTCTACCTGAATCCTTTGCACAATTGTTGTTTTGTTTTTTACATTAATGCTCATGTGAGAGTATAACACACACACACATTTGTTCATTTCTGTCGTCAGTCATCTCATACCCATATACTATATTGCACTACACATGTATAAATAATTACTCATTTGGTTGGGTGCAGTTGATTTTCATGTAGTTTGTGGTGTGGTTTACAGGGCATCACACTTGTGCTGCTGTGGGTAAATAAATAAGTCATTATTGACCTCATCAGGCCGTCAAGAGGCCTGTGGGAACACTGCTATATTTCCCCCCATTTTGTGTGCTACTGTTGGATCACAGTAGAGATTATTTTCCAAAGGAACAGGCTGTACCTTTCTGAATAAACCATTTAATTTGACCACAGGCTTTGGGCAAATCTCTTTTATATATTTTAGAAAAACACAAGGGTGGGACAACAGATGTTATTCAAATATTCACATCTCGGTTGTACTATATGTGTTGACAAAATATCCATTTATGCTGTTAATGTAAGTGTGTGTAGTGCATTTAATAGACATACATAATAATAGATATGCTTTAATGCAGATACCTTCTGAAGATAGAATATCAGTAGGCTATAATGCTACCAGGACAATGGGCTTCAATAACTGGGTGCAAATCACACTGATTATTTACCAGATTGAGAGCTGTGGATCTTTACCAAATGTTCGTACGTCTCACTGACACGAATGGCCTTCCTAACAGAAAACTCTGCTGCCCCACGCGTTCAGTCTGAATTTCACGTCAATTATATATTGGGTAGCAGCGACACCATGTGGTAGAGAGCTAAACTTGTATGATGCATTCACTTTCCAGGTTCACTGTACCAACAAGTGTAATCCAATCAGGTTAATTAGTGCCTGTGCACTGACTATGTTATCTGGACGGGTCAGCTCATGTCGCGGTTATATATTATTCAGCTCGGTATTTCAAGCCATAGACCTACTCTTCTACAGTTTTTGCAGCCACCATCAACATTTCTTCTCGGTTTTTTCCCGCAGGCATCGACATAATGTCGGAAACCGAGTAAAAGAGCTGGCCTACATTCAATAACTTGATTCTTAAATCTTCAGCATGATCGACACACTGGCTTTACGGCTTTCGGTATACCTTCGTGCTAGTGAATGTTACAGCGAGATCGAAGAGAAGTTGCGATTTTAAGCACGGGAGGCAGGGCCAAGCTAATGCGCAAAGATACCTGGCGCTTCTGGAAGAGGGAAATGCAGCGTTTGACAGTGGTGAAGTTCTGCGTTTCCGGGCAGTAGTGCTGCGTGAGGGCATTTCGACGTGCTCCCGGTTTTCATGATGCCCACGCATACACGCGACCTCTCTACAGATCTGTCAAGACGCACTTTAGGAAGTGGACTCCACGACTGAGGCTCATACGAGGATGCAAATCCTGAGAGACGTGTGTGCTGCGCTTTAAACTTGCAGAACTTGCGATTTGGCTGGACTTCAGCAGGCTCGCCAGTGCAGAACAAAATCAATATTTTGCTTGACGTAGGCTTTGGATTCCAAGACAAACGCAATTAACATTCGTTGCTCTCTGCGCATTGCATTCTTCGTGCGCCGACACAACATTTGCGACACACTACGGCGAACAGCATGTCAGTTTGCCAACAGTTTGTCAAAAAACTGTTTGGTTGATAACATTATACCACGCAGCATCTGAATCATCTGCACTCGGGTTTAATGGACGAGAGGCGCACAGCTTGGCCAGATGCATGCATACGTATGTGCGTTTGGATGAAGAAGGGGGCTCTAGAATGCAATCTTTGAAATGGTAAATAACGATTCCCGAACACTACAATGCATCGAATTCTGCAGCGAAGAAAAATACGCAAACTTCGGTTCGTATGGGCATCCATGGCCGTGTTTGCACTGGTGCTGGCTTTGTGCAGTGCCCTGTTTACAGTCTGGACATGGCGACAAACTAGGGACCTGTCCGTATCTTTCACAACTCTGCAAGAGCGCCTGGAGCAAGTGAGTAGGCTATCAAACCATTCCACACCAATAAATGTGCATTTAATTGCATGCATGTTTGTTTTGATTGGAAGAGCTGCAAAAGTATATGATGATTATGCAAACCCAATCAATATTCTTTATGATCCAGTAAGTTTTTTCCTCTTCAGGCTGACCAGTGTTATGCAACTCCGCGGATGCTTTAAACCTTGTGGGGGTCGTCTGCTCTCGCCGCTTCACGGAATAATGTACAGCCCACATGTCACAACCCAGTGGCTCTTAATTTGCAGAAAGTGCCGCATCGCTGCTGGGGGTGCCGCACGGCATTTTTACTGCTGACCGAAATTGCCCACATAAAGCGGCGAATGATTACTTAGCCTATTTAGTCTGCGTGTCTCCGCCAAGTGTAAACGCTGTGCTGCCAAACTCACTCCAATTTTAGAGCAATTTACTGGAAACCTTAGAATACTTGGCTCAGTTTCACAACATGCCCAAATATGCTTTCTTAAAAAATGGAGTCTTACGCACGTGTGTAATTATGGTTAAGTGATTTGCAACCAATAAACTGTCAACAACAGTTAACTTTATTTTGCTTACGACATGTATTGTGGACGCTTTGTCATCCGTCCTTTAAAACTCAGAAAGTAGACGGGCACACCGCTAAATGCTGCTTCAGGGATGACATGTATCACAGCCACACGCACCGTATGTTTACGCACCACCTACGTTTCCATTGTAGCTCACCAATTATCGTCATTTGTGTTGTCTTTGCTCTCATTCTGCAGCCTTAAAATATAATTTAATGACTGCTCTGTTAATTTGCGGATGCTGTGTCAGTACATCCCCACAGCTCTCACAAACGTCAACTGAACGCATCCTTCTAAGATAGCTCACAGTGCAAAAGCACAACTCAACAGGTTTTGCCAAGTAGACTATGTTTATATGACATGCACTAAATCAAACACCGCAACTAACACAGATCAAAAACTACAGTCCTGGTTAAATTAGTTAATGTGCGAGAATGACTGATAGCATGCAGCTTTTCACAAAGTAGCCTTACAGATATCCTACATCGAAGCATCCTTAAACTTTAATCTTAATCTTTAATTTTGAAAAATACAGAATAAATATCATGTTTAAACACATGCTCAACAAGACTTGAGTGTCCTTGGCAAAGCCATCAAATGGGATTGTAGCTGAAAGTAACTAACTGAACAGTGGATACATATTTTCACAATTGAATTACCAATGCATGCATGTATTTACTAAACTCAACAGTTCATCCAACCAGATGTGCTGTTTTAAATCTCTATAATTAGTTATACTTTATGCGTTAGACAGCCTTTTCCTCTAGAGAATAGCTGTTGAGAAAGAAAGAGAAAATGATCATGCTTTAGAAGTCTATAAGCAGTAACTGGAACCATTATCACTGTTTTGAAATTAACCTTTATCTCTATTTTGAGATGAACTCTCAACTGTTCTGTTGATATAATGCAGACCAGAGTGGAGGTACTGAATTTGACACAATGGAATTACAGATGAACTCCATCAGGAGTTTCAAAGTGACCCATCAGATGTGCATCTGGAAGATGTTATTCCTGTTATGAAAGCTTATTATGTAGTTAGATAAGATGTCTTAAAATGAGAATGCACTGGCTGTAACATCAACAAAAAAAAGCAAGGCACGAACAGGTGTACAGAAGTGATAAACTGCATGATTCATGATTCGGTCCAAGTGTAATTCTCGGGGTCGTAGTTGATTTGCGCACCCAGCTGTAGAGAGTGCAGAGCGAGAAAAAGCCCCCGCACTCGTTTTCTCTCTTTTTTTTTTCACGTGGAAAACAACAATGGCCCTCTTCGAGCCAAATTCCGCTGATGCTCTGAGAATGTTTGCTTGCAAGGCAGAAATTTCGCTGTGATTTTTTTTCTTCATCTCTGCTTTGCTCTCAGTCTCAACATGAGGGTTAAGAAATTTCTGGAATGCGAGACACTTTAAAAAAAATGCTTTAGGTGTCGCAACTGGTTTTCAAAGAGGAAGTGGCAGACTTATTAAAAGGTCTGTGTGTGTGTGTTTGTGCAAGTGTGCATCCCCGTGCCAAGTGTGGAGAAAGGGTTTGTTTATGTGGGCCTCAGAAAAATCTCAGCTTCGCACATAATTGCTCCTAAGATTAGAATAGGATGTTAATGCTCTTTTTCAGGAAGCCCGTCTCCAACAGAAGCACACTTGAAACCTTAACACTTGTTCAGGTTGGGTCTTTCCGTAAGTCCCCTATTCCTGCATACTGTGTAAGAATGTTCTCTCCCTCTATCTTGCTTTGGCATACAGGTGAACAGTCAGCGCAGAGAGATTGTTCAACTCATCCTGGAGAAGAGGGAGATTCTGCAGGGTCAGAGGCTTAAGAGAGAAGGTAATGATGTGTTATAAACTCATTGGGGCTATAAAACCTCACACATATCATGACTGGCCCTAGAGCACTTGTTTGGATTAGGTGTGTAGCCTATAATTCGGAGGTGAACTACCAACAAGAACGTTTATCTAGCTGTCATAAATACAAAGATTAAAAGACTATTTCAAGATTTCTGTATTCAGATACCAAGTAGTTTATGCAGAAGGTGCACAGAACGTGCATTAGTGCCAAGTCACTGACTAAAATGTTACATAGCATTCGTTTAATAGTATTACTAGTATATGAACATTTAACACTTGTGAGTGTTTAGGTTCAACACTAACACAGGCTTGGACTTGACCAGTGTTGTTGCGTGTCTGTAGCGATATTTAAAGCCACAGCGGACAGAGCGGCACCCCTGGTCAACGCCAGCGGGCACAGGATTCTAAAAGCTGCCCTACAGGAAGCAGTAGGCAGCCACTCGGGTGACTCAAAGATTATAGGTCTGGACGGTCAGGAGACGCGCGCCCAGAAAACCGTTGGGCCCCTGGACCGTCTTTCAGAGACGCCACACGCCACATGGGGACTTTTTTTTTTTCCAAAAAGCAAAACCTGGACGGGCCCCGCCATCCCTCCCTCTCTTTCTCTTTTCGACAGCCGTAAATAGTTTTCATGTTGTTATATTCCCTCCAATTCTCCAGCAGTGGTTTTCATTTTCAGTGTGTGTCTGTGTGTGTGTGTGAGAGAGAGAGTGAGAGATTCTCTGATTGCACATTATAAACTGAGCATAATGCAACAAGCACCTGGGAATGTCCGGCCGGCACAGGCAAAGCTACAAAGCACTGTCAAGATGGTCAGCCAGGCCGAAAGCCCAGAGGCCTGATGGGAAAAGGTATCACACGGTCATGGAGGTCCCCACATCTTGAGAATGAGCATTATTAGCCTTGGTGTCACTCTGAGTTTGCAAATCAACAATCTCTGATTTTGCCACTCGATAATTCAACAGTCTGCCTGTCCAAAAATAGATGGAAAAAAAGCCCTCGAGAGGCTGTTTGTGTGTTTGTGAGAACAGCTGGCATTGGGTTGAGCCCTCTTGCGTTATAGGTGGTCTGTCTCCACCGACACACGCAGCCCTGGCTTCGTCTCTCTCGCTCGACCACATATCATATCTGATCCTATCGTGCACATAGGCCCCCTGTCAGGAGTACATTCGCCTCCCACGATGTCGAGACACTTAACGGAAAACAAACCACCTCCCTCTCAGGGGACTCGGCAGCAGGAGGCCTCCTCTTCTGCCCCCCATTTTTCGGATGGATTCGGTTATTTATTGTGTTTTTTTGAACGGGGGCCATGACCATTATTCTCACTTTCTTTCTCTTCATCTCCTCGTCTCTCACTCTCCGTTTTCTTGCCTGGATCTTTTACAACCCGTTTGGGTCATGGAACAGCCAAACAACTCTCTACTTTCTCTTGGTATCTTTTTCTTTCTTGCACTCTCATCTTTTTTTCTCATCTGTTTTTTTTCCTTTCTTTCTGTCTCTCTCTCTCTCACACTTTCTTTCTCTCCCTTTTGTTGACTAAAACCAGCTGGCAGGCAGAGAAGTGCTCCATGAATCCAGAGCATGAGGACGCGTGTGCGCTGGAAAGAACTCTTCGCAAAAGTCATAGCACAGATCTCTGGACACATCTGGTCAAGCGATCAAGATTTTTCGTCTGTTTCATGAATCACCATAGATGTCAATACACTTTTAAATGTATATGTCCAGGCCAGGGTAGTCCTCTGCATGTCGCCATGGCCTCAGTCGACGTCTTATCTCGGCTGAGGCGAAGTTTTGACATTTGTGTTTATGTTTCTCCCTCGCTCTCTCTTTTTTGCCAGCGGGGACAGGAAAAGGGAAAAATGGAGGCTTAAGAAAAGTGGCGTCCCATTTTGAAAGTGAGTGGACTGTGTTATCCTTTGTTGTTCTCGTTGCAAGTATGCCATGTTTATCTGGTGTTAATTTATTTGATCTGTTTCCCTTTCAGTAACCAAGACGTCTTTTCAGAACGGTAAGTGCGATAAGAAGACTGATAACCATCATCCATGGCATATTAAGCTGTTGTATGTGGATAGCAGTTCCCACTAATCTCTGCCAGATTTAGTCAAACCTGACCTTCCGTACCCTCTTGTCAGTGTGGTAGTGGCAGTGCGAAGTATACACAACATTATCAGGCAAGAACGCCCCTCTGCCTAGAATTGTTCAGATTGGTTTACACAGCGTGGTGAAATCCCAGTTCTAATCCTAAATCTCAGGGAGCTTTCTCTCAGAGTTTCTTTCTATTCTAGTCTATCAGCCTGTAAAGCCAGCGATCATAAGTATTTTTTAAACTATTGCTTTTAGCAGCCATTTAAAAGTTTAGCAATGATCTCAACCATTGTGCGCTTTCATTTTCTTCCGCAGTGGGTAATGAGGGTTTCATTAAAGGATGGGTGGAAGAATCACTCAACATGAGCAAGGCCGTGACCTACAGAGCAGACACGGGCACCTTCAGAGTGGAGCGTACAGGCGTCTACTTCCTCTACTGTCAGGTAACGAGGCTTGAAGTGGGCAGAGGAGCCCTTCGTCTAGGTTCTGAGTGTTTTCCACATCTCCAAATTACAAGTTCCAATTCCAAATTCCTAAGTTAATGTTCCACTGGTCTCTCTTGTCTCCCATGTGCTTCCTCTTGTCTGA
Organism: Alosa sapidissima; assembly: GCF_018492685.1. NCBI lineage: Eukaryota > Metazoa > Chordata > Actinopteri > Clupeiformes > Clupeidae > Alosa > Alosa sapidissima. The sequence continues at coordinate 10,944,545 of NC_055974.1, forward strand.
GTCAGGTGCACTTCAATGAGAACCAGAGCCAGTATGTGAAGCTGGAGGTGTCGGTGACTAGTGGCCCATCCCTGCAGTGCATCGAAGGTTATGGGACCACCCCGTCCTCTGGATCTCACATGTTCCACTTCCTGAAGCCATGCCAGGTGTCAGGCCTGCTGAGGCTCACCAAGGGTGCTGAGCTCCGGGCTAAAACGGCCCCCAACCTCATCCTGAAGAACAACGGCAAGCACTACTTTGGGCTGTTCAAGATCAACTGAGCGGGGGACTGGCGGGTGACATTTGACAGTGATCGCCCCAAAGATCAACTGAGAGACAGAAAAAAGACAGAAAGAGAGTGAGATGGTGCAAGCCCTTGTCCTGTGTCTTAAAAGACATTAACCTTCAAACTCTTATGCACTTACGTCTGGATTTCAACTCCTGGAGAAGCGGGGATGCTTTGTTGGGGGAAAAATAACTCTTCCTGGTTGACTGAGTGAAAAGGCAAAGCAGACAGTCTCCCATTTAGACATCTGCCTCCTAAGTCTCGCCAAAGTCTCTGTGCACTGTCTGCCTTTCTTTTTTTTATTTTCTATTTTTCCTGCCGAGACAGTTCCTTTTCTGGTCGGAGAGATTCTCTCTAAGCAGCGGCCTTCTCCTTCACCCGTAAGCCTCTAAACATGCGATAATGAGAGTGAGGAGATTCAGTCTGGGGGGGGGGTGGTATGGGGGGGGGCATTTTTTGGATCTCCATGCTTTTTTGGTTGTGGATGACATCTGCTGGATGAACGGTGTGCTTCTTGTGCCGCGCTGGAACCGCATCAGAATGCAAGAAGTCACAAGCCATGTGTTGAGCCGAAAATCTTGACAGCGGTGAGGAAAGCGCGCGCACTCCAGCCCATGGGTAGCTCTCCTATGCAGTCACTCAAGCCATGTTTTCTTCTGATCCAAGAGTCCATGAGTTATGGGCTTGTGGAGACATTCCTCAGTGTCTGAACTTTTACCCTTTTTTTCCTTTACACTTTGATTATCTGTCATCTGTGATATTGTAGTGTATTTCAAGAGACATATATTCTGTTTGTAATTTCCACGTAAAATGAATTAGCACTGTCAGTGAAGAAATCAAGGAGGTTTTGTGATTTTGTGTACATAAGAAGGTCCAATTGAAAGAGGATTTATGCCGAGAATGCAAAGAATTTAAATGTTATTGGAAGTTTTTCAATATGCAATTTTATATCTTTTTTCATATATTTTTTAATCAATAAAGTTATGTTTTTTTTCACTTACCTAAACAAACTCCAGCCAAGGAAACTCCTCAGGTCTTAACACCACACTGCCAAGTTTATCTGTTCTGTGCTTAAGCAGCATTTTACCACATAAATATTTGTGATTTCTGTTAATTAAATCTGAAACAGAATCTCTGCCATCGCAAACGTTCCGAATTTCCTGTTTCGTGCTCAGCTTCCCCTTTCCCTGCCTGCGCCGAACCCCCTGTGCGTACCTCACGTTCCCCCCCACCAAAGCCTCGCGCTTCCCCTCTCGCCCCAGCGCTCCCTTCCTGAATCTGAATCCCGACCAAATAGTTGAAAGCCTTTGAGGAAAAACATGCTCTGTGCATTCCTCTCCCCTCTCCTGCCTGTTCTTACTCCCAGTGCTCTATATCTTTCATCTGTCTTAAAAAAATGTTTCATGGTTTTCTTGTTTTTTTTTTCTTTTATGTTTTTAACAGCCTTTCAAATGGTTGCTTTTGTCAAATGCATGTTTAGCATTCACTTAATCAGGATTTACTGCCTAACATACAACTCAACGCAAGCATGGTAAAGCAAAGGTGTAGTGAAGCGAAATTGTGTGTGTAACTGACTGCTTTAAAGTGAATAGCTGGCCATAGCACAGCAAGCAGTTCCATATAGTAGAGTACAAGTTGTTGGCACCCATCCCATGCTATGACTGAATTGATCACCAAGTAGTTGATTTGCAGAAGTATGCAGTCCAATCAAATCAGACCTTTTGAAAAGGCTCTCACGGTGAAAGCACGTGATGGAGGGCTTTTTATGACATCACTACAAAGAATTGCCTGACTCATCCAATCCCCTGCCAGATGACAACCATTTCCTGTGGCTGTGACCTAATGGCTACTGAGATTCTAAGGTGTTCAGTGTTTCCCCTACAGTGTATTTAACAGCGGCGCAGCGCCGCCGCTGGATTTTCAGCGCCGCTGCAACATAATATCACGAGATTCACTTAACACACTGTAAAAGCACAACGGCCAACGTCATCTCGAAATTGTTTTCTGAAAGTCTTGAGTAAGTTAAGTGCATCAAATCCGCACTTAGCCTCTCATTATTCAGGACATATATGCGGCATGATGTGTCAGGTGATTACAAGCCCAAAGACAAGTCTGCAGCCCATATGGCTAGCCTACGTTCTGAACATGGTTACATTGTTTAGCTATCCGACTGATGGGGTCTTGCTCCGCCACAGTGTAGCCTATGGTGTCATCGTTCACTTGTAGGTTACACAATAAATAGCCTACTTATAGGCCTGGTGACAATAAAAAATGATATTAGTTATATTTCATCACGAAGCTGTTTGTATGCCGTGAATTCGCTTGTAGCCTATGCCATATGTTAAGCTTGAGCAATTCCTCTGATCCAAAGCCTGCTTTGACACATTGACACTAATGTGAAACATGCATCCTCCTCTCCTAGCCTACATCAAATAAAAGAAACCAATTCATGATTACCGAAATGAATTTAACATGGGGGGAAAAAAGTTTGTTGCGATTTAGCCTACTGTTGTGATGCGGTTCTTACTGCTGATTGGATTTACGTCCGGTGTTGTCAACTCTGAGAACTCTTGCTCCGGCTGACAATTTTATCCAGAGAGCTGATTTCCCAAAGATGAGCCTCCATCAACATTCAACGACAAATTATTAAAACGTAAGTAATGCAATAGAGTAAACCAATGTGCTACAAGGTGTATGGTCTTAACGTTAATTGTAGCCTAGACTTGTAACGTTAGCGTAGGGCTACATGTAATGTTTGCATGGGAAAGCTAGGCGAACACAGTCTAGGCCTGTTTAAACTTTCTGATAGTTAAAGGAAATATGAGCATATGTTGGCATATACGTATAGCCTAAATTCTGTCCACTTAGCTATAATAGGCTATCACAAACAGACCTTTTCTACGTTTGCGGCATTAGACATATAGGAGCCTACATTCTCTTATCAGAAAGACGTGTTCTCATAACTTCAGCGTTCTCTTGACGGTGAGACGAACGGTCGCACTTCAATCAAGTAGCCTAGGTCCTTTTCGAGTTAATTGTGAGTGAGTTGTATGGTAACTGTGGGAGTGATGTAGAAGAAAAGTGAGTATTTACTTTTTTATACGTGGGTTTGTTGTTTTGGGACTGAGAAATAGACTACAAGGAGAGCATCTGGCTACTTGCATGCGTGTCAGCATTAATGGCCCCCCAACAATTCAATTCAATTACCAAAGAGCCTTAGAGATGTTCTTTGAAAAGCCCAGAAAAATTAAGTGCTCGCAGATTGGGTGTGGCCTTTGCCATTAAGACAAATTTAAATAAATTGTAAATAATCTTTTTCTGGGTTGTGCCATTTCATTTTTCTTCTATCATTTTTAACCAATAATGTAAAAGAAAGCTGAAAATGTCCACAAAAGAAACACGAAGGTATGATATAAAAAAAATAAATAAAAAAAAATGCGCAACAACACCCCCCCCCCCCCCCCCCCCCAAGTAATAGCACCGCTGCTGGAAAAAAATTCTAGGGGAAACACTGGTGTTAGCAAAGATCCTTGATTACTAGCTCCGCTTTAACCCTCTCTGGTGTTAGTCAGGGACCTCACTACTCTCAATGCTGCTTGTGAGTTCATGAGTTAGAGGGATGCGTTATTCACTTTGTTTCCAACTTCCTTTATTTTTCCCTGGTTATCTAATGACCTTTGGCAGCCGATGGCAGGCTTTTGCCACGCTGGCTTTCCCCACTTGCCTTGCCTACGTCTTACATGACGACACAACACACCTTTTTAATTTTAGATTTTTTTACTTTATTTTATTACAAACAAAACAAGAACAAAATAAATGAGAGATGCATTATTGACATGTTCCGCACGGCGCCCGAATGGACTAAACAACACTGTCACTGATTGTTTGGTTCCACAACTCTTACACAGTGACGGATACCAAGAAACAAATGAAAAACAAAAAGGCAAAAAACAGAACAAAGACAATCTCTGAAAAAATTGACAAATGAAAGTGAGAGAAGGGCAAGAGAGACAGAGGAAAGAGAGGGAAAAAGTGCGTATTTTGACAAAGCCTTTCAGTTATGATAAGGGGGTTGCGAAACACTGACTGACAAATAAATCACTTGCCATAATACTTATTTGAAAGTCTTCATTTGAAAAGGATACTTTGCCACGGACTGGGGGGGAGGGGGTGCTTGTTGGGGAAATAAATTAACTCTTTCTATTATCCTAATAATCTGAAGTCAGTACAAGTTGAGGCCTAGCTAATCGTAGACTACAACAGCAAGCATGTAAGGAGTAGACAACTCCTGGTTAACTTGAGCTCTTTGTACTTACTGAACTCTGCATTGATTAAGGCGCGTACAGCATGTCAGTGTGTACATGTGCAGGACATTTGGAGTGAAACGGAGAGTGAGGAGAGAAACAAAAGACAGCAAAAAAATCTTTGCCTCAGAGGCCTTTTCCAGAGGAACGAGTTTGACTTTTTTTTTCAGCTTGCTGATTTTGGAGAATAGCGTTATTTCCGTTACACTCTTGTCACGTCTCCAGGGTTTAGACTAGAAGTCTAGGATTATTAGCAAGGCCTATCTGTAGAAAGTTTAAGCAAGAAAAAGATGTTTGTATTATTATTTTTAATTCCGAAGTTCCTTCAACCTCCTCGTTCAATGTAGGCTATATGATGCTCGATGTAGAGAAACACGATGGAACGCAAACTAGCACAGTAATGTTTAAATGATCTCAATTTTTCTTGATTTTTTTCTCTTCTTTTAATTTGGTAAAAGCTTCATAATTGCAACAGCAAGGACAATGTTGACAGCAACGGCAACGATAATAATATGAACTGCAGTCGTAATAACAAGAATTAAACACACGAGAACACATTGAACCAAGTTTAAATATGCAAAGGATATCACAGAGTCTTGTAAAAAGGAGGATTAGAAACTTGGAAAAATAAACAAGAGAGAGAGAGAGAGGGAGGAGGAGATAGGGGGCCGTAAAGGATGTCGTGTGTTCAGAGGAGAGATCAAGAGGTCAGGAGGGGGGTTTATTTTGGGGTCGGGGGGGTGGGGGGCAAGTAAAAGGATAGCTTTGAAATAGCTCGCCACTCTAAAACGAACAAAACATTCTCTGGGAGAAAAAAACTGCCTTGTTGCCTACTTGTACAGTTACAAGGCCTTTCATAAACAACTCTTTAGAAACATCCCAATGCCACAGCCCATGCTCCAGCGACCCCCCTCACACAGGGAGGACCATTCTGTGTCTACGCTGCTAACAGCTAATCTTTCAATCTCCGATTGCACTGATCGACAGAATACTTAAGGCTGTTGTACGTACGCCATCATTTTGTGTAGAGAGGTGTTTATCAAACCGTTAACGACACAAGGTAGATCTCGCCATAAAAGGATTGATACACATTACATTCCAGGAAGGAATGTAAGGAAAAAATCTTGGATAAAAAAATCCATGACATAGCGGTATGGTGCATCTACGAAAATGGCTAGGCGTAGTGCTGTGAACCCGTTATTGGCATTGCCCACGAGCTGACCACTGATTTGTATTTGTATGAAGCCTGTTCGCCTATCAACGGAGTGCCTAACTTTACCCCATTCACTCATGCTTTGAGTAGGAGTGTGCCCATGAAAGTCTATTCGGTTCTGGAGTCCATTGGTAGAAGGGACACCTATACCTTGGTCTGGAGATCGACACAGTCGACAGTCTTTTTTTTTAACGATAAATGTAAGCACTACTTGACGTTAATGTGATTGTAATGTGTTAATGTGGATATGGTGACTGAGTGGCGGTTGTCTGCTAGTGGAACATGCCTGCAGGGAACACAAATGGTGGTCAATGGAGGCAAAATGTTTTCTCTTTTTTTTCACATACAGTCATGCAGCTTCATGTAGCGGTCACTGGCAAGATAGCAGGGTTATGTTTTTGTTTGCATCTTGTGGCGGGAGTGTTTGTGAGGGCGTGTGTGAGTTTGGGTGTGTGTGTGTGTGTGTACGTGTGCGTGCAAACTGCTTCTGGGATTGAGAGATCAGTTGCTTTGAGGCAGATAGAGTGAAACATGTAGAGATTGCGATAGTATGGACCACAGGTATGTGTGCACATTTGGAGTGTGTATGTGTGTGTGTGTGTGTGTATGTGTATGGGTCTGTGAATGTGTGTGTGTGCGTGTGTGTATTTGCAAGTTCGTTTGTGCAATGCAAGGGCAAGCCTGGGGAGATTGTAGATTATAAGAGCAGATGTTTGTGGATTTGGGACTTGGACTGTAGTTTCTCATTAATATGTATGCATGTGTGTGTGTGTGTCTGTGCAGATGTGTGCATGTGTTTGTGTTATGTGTGTGTGTGAGTGTGTGGGTCTCTAGTCAATACAAGAGCATTCAGGGGGCAAGACGTTCTTAGAATGAGCGTGACCCAGCAGTGGGAGTGTGTGAGTAAGTGTGTGTGTATGTGTATGTGTGTGCGTGGGTGTTTGTATGTGTATGTGTGTGTGTGTGTGTGTTTGTTTGAGGTCTACATAAGGGACTTCAGTCAGACTCAGTCGTCGATGCAGATGACCTCTCCGCTCCGCTGCTCCCTCCCACGCTGGACCATCATCAGCTCAGCCTCGCGCTGCTCCTTCTTCACCGACATGGGAGGCCCATTAAGCACTGTGAACACACACACACACACACACAGTTAAGTATCTGCATTGAAGAGTGCATGAAATACAAGGCACGTTATACGCATGTATAAAAATATTTCTCTGGACTCAATTGACCTGGCGAAGCATACATCAAATCCACAGCTCCTGAGGCCTGTGCCCGAGTCTCTTGGTTTGTCTTAAACATGGTGAGCCCACACTGAGTCTCCAGTCTTCCTACCCTACAATTACACGTACCTGATGTCATGTCTTCTTCCTCTCCTCTGTTTGTCCCTGTATTTCTTTCTCCTCTCTGTGTTCTCTCTTTTTGTCTTTTCCTTCCTGTCCTTCTCTCTTTCAGCCGTATCTCTCTTTTTCCGCCTCTTTCTGAGCTCACTCTTTTTGTGGTCCCTTCGTTCTTTTTCTTTACAGTCTTTCTTTTTCTTGTCTTTCTTTCTTTTCAGTTTCTTCTTCAGTTTCGCTCTCTCTCTCCTGCTGTCCCTCATCTGTTTCTTTAGTTTCTTTCTCCGGGCCTTTGCCCTGCGTCTCTCTTTCCATTTCCAGCAGGTAGAAATAAAGAGAGAACATCAGCTGATACAACAGGAAATGATGTTAGCCCAGCACACACCAAAGACCACTGTCCACCAAAATAAACTGAAAACATGTTTTAATGAAGGAGCTTATACATTCATATCATTGTACCATAATACTGCATATCATCATATTATTCATACATATTCATACAAAATAATGCCAAGAATAACCCCAGTTTGGTTTTACATTGACCAAAGTAGGCAGGACAACTTGAGGATCATATGGATGCAGATTGTATCTATCTGCATGAGTGTGCACAAACACACGTCTTCATGGTCATGTACACTGCATAGCAATTATGTTACTTAGGGTAAAGCCTCAGTTTATCAGCTACACAAAAAAAAACCTTTGGAATGACTCACTTACTAATCCAGTAAGCCCAGTAACTTCTGCCCACTAATTGGAGTCATATGATGATTTGGTTTTGGTGTAATAATGGTGCATTGGCTCCATAACCTTCCCTTCAGGTCTATGCTCCTACTCAGCAATGGAGACTCCAGTCTAAAGGGCCGTTCACACCAAGAATCTATACCAATAACGGCAGAAAAATATTGTTCTAGTTAATATGAATGAAAACATCCACACATAAACTAGAACTAGAACGACATGAAGAACGATATCGTTGGGGATCACTTTCAGAACGATTCTGAGAACGCTAAAAAGCTGACAGCCAATCAGAATCCATCACATTTTAGCCATCACATTCATCAACACAAAGAGAGACTTTTCTTATCGTTGGTCAGTGTGGACGCTTTTATCTTTATGGTTATATTTATGGTTATAGTTATCGTTCCTGGTGAGAACGACCCTTAACTTGGGTCTCAGCACACAATCCTTATCAGGCACGTCTGATTTGATTGGGATGTTTCCCTTTGAGTTCTGTAACCCCAATCAGTACATCTGATTTAGCTTATCAAACTCTGATTTGTTTAGTGCGTTCATTCTTGATGACATTTTGAGGGTATCTCATAAGTGATTGAGGTTGAACGCCCCTTCAGATTAAATAGAGTCAAGTAATGATAAGGACAACTCATCACAGCAATCAACATGTCAAAACGTTAATATCAGTGCCATGAAACTCTTGGTGTTGTGTAAAACACAGGGCCAGTTAAGCAAGGAAGACTACAGCAATCGCTTAACTCCTGCTGCACCAAGCATCGTGTCACCAACCAGATCACTCAAAGGAGACAGGGTAGAACGTTCCAGAAACTTGCAAAGATGAGGTATGAGTGAAATACTTAAAAACAATATTCTCAATTACTGCATAAAACATTGAGCTTCTCTGTTACTGCATAATTGTATTCTATTTCATTCGAACTACTCTATTCAGTTCTATCGTCTATGCTATTCTATTCTATTCTACAGTTTTCTTTGGTCTGCTTTGATGAATCAGGCGCATAGTGCAGATTCATTCGTAGTGCTCAGTGAGTCAGTCTAGCAGACATAGTGGTGCCCTCGCAACAGTGCGAGGGGCACCAGGGAGCATTTCAGAGCCAAGTGCTGGAGGGGGAGAATGTGAGTGTGTGTGTGTGTGTGTGTGTGTGTGTGTGTGTGCGCGTCTCTGTGTGTGTCTGTGTATGTGGAGGAGAGAGAGAGAGGGAGGCTGTGTGTGTCTGTGTATGTGGAGGAGAGAGAGAGAGAGAGGAGGCTGTGTGTCTGTGTATGTGGAGGAGAGAGAGAGGGAGGCTGTGTGTCTGTGTATGTGGAGGAGAGAGAGAGAGAGAGGGAGGCTGTGTGTGTCTGTGTATGTGGAGGAGAGAGAGAGAGGCTGGTGTGTGTCTGTGTATGTGGAGGAGAGAGAGAGGAGAGAGAGAGGGGGGGGGGGGGGGGGGGGAGAGGCTGTGTGTGTATGTGTTGGGGGGGAGTGTGGGGGGAATTGTTGAGTGTGTGCCAAAAGAGGCCGCCGTGATGCAGAGAGGGATCCTGCTTAGTCACAAAATGAGCAGCGCGAGCAGCCCAAACGACCGCACAGGGACAACAGAGAGAGAGAGAGAGAGAGAGAGGAGGAAGGCTGCAGACCTATCTCAAAGACCCATGGAGAAGTCCAAGAATCCCTCAACCACCATTCCATCTCTTCAGTGTGCTCCAGCACCTTGGCTCTACCTGTGCACTGGGCACGCGCTGCAACTCCATGTATGCAACAAAAAAAAAAGAAAGGAAGAAAGAAAGAAAAGCGGAAGATAGAAAACAGAAGAAAAACAAACGGTGTGAGGTTGAGGAGTGTAGTGTGTCGCACTCTGGCAGCGGTGTTTTCCGACCGGTGCCTATCTAAACAGCCACCGCTGTTACGCAACAAATTAGTGACCCCTGCGGCGGAGAAAACAGGCCCTAACTGAGCACGGGCTCGCTCGCCTCCCACGCACTACCAGTTTATCGCACATGGCTGCATGCAGACGAGCGCCAGTGTGGAGGCACTCCCTCTCTCCCGCGCTCTGTCTCCTGCCGCTCTCCAGGCCTTGCACACTCCTTTCTGTGTGTCTCTTTATGCATCTTTGCAGAACACACAAGAACACTCAAAGTGGTTATTGTTTGTGTAGGAGAGTGTTTATGTGCTTAACCAGAGTAGCTGTGAGTGTGTGTGTGTGTGTTCATGCAATCATGCATGTCTGTGTGTGTGTGCATGCATGCACATCTGCATATCTGTCTATGCAAGCATATTGTGTGTGTGTGTGTGTGTGTGTGTGTGTGTGTGTGTGTGCACATGCGCGTGTCTTGTGTGTCCCGGTGTGCACCCATACAGTATTATTTTCCCACAGTATCAAAGTCATCTGATCTGTGTAGTGATTGGTTGGAGGAAGCTGGTCTGACAGGTTAGGCCATTCACAGTTCCTTTCCAGGCAGACAGAGCAGGAGCTCAAAACGGTTTTTACTTTCAGGCCAAAGGTGCTTTTGTTCTCTCCCCCCCCCCCCCCCCCCGCCTCATTCATGCAGCCACTGCACACTCATTCCCCAAACACAATCAAGTCATCCACATATACTCCATCCACATTACTCATTCTGGCACTATCCTGATCCATTCATTCAAGTCAATCTTTTTGCTCCTTTTTTCTTTGAACAAGTCAACTTGGCACTCAACTTGGATATTTTACCTTCTCACCAGCTCACCTTTCAAACTCTGTAATTCACTCATTCACAACCCCCCCCCCCTCTCCAAACATTGATTTATGTCTCCACACATAATTCACTTCACATGTGCTCACACACAGTCTTCACTCGTTTTCTGTCTCAAGTCTCTCTGGCGCAACAAAAGAAAAAGCTACAACCACATGTCGGCTTGTGCAATAGCCCCAGGCCTGGTCACTTGTCCCCCCTCGACCACAGAGGTTTACTGGTGTGTTGTCCAAGTGCAGTGCAGAAAGACATGAGGTGAATGGAAGTTTATCATTGGTGCATCTCCAAGTGTATAGCTCATTTGATTGGTCTGGGGTGGCGTGGCCAGGGACAGCATTGTTTACGAGTTCCCACGTTCACTTCCCTTCCTCTTTGATGTTTATAGAACGAAGTGGCGAAAGAGAGGGGGAGCGAAAAAAAAAAAAGGATCCAAGGTTTGACACTTCTGTGCTGGCGGTTCTGACAGTCGTGGTTCCAAGCGTTTGCAATACTGTATGAGCGCAGTCCAAAGATGGAGAGTCCAGGAATGTGACATGACAGCAACCTCAGTGGAAACCCTCCGGTTCACCAAAGAGAACAGTGCAGAACATGGTGTGGTGGTGGTGGTGGTGTGTGTGTGTGTGTGAGGAGGTTGTAGACTGAAGTAAGAGGCTTTAGCAAGCATCAGTGAAGAGAGGCACACAGTGCTAAAAAAAAATGCTATGTACGTGAGGAGGGGAGTGTAGGGGGGGGGGGGGGGAGTCTCTCTCCAAGCTTGATACGAATGGCTGTACAGGGCTGGGGGGGGGGGGGGGGGGGGGGTCTTTCTCCAAGCTTGATACGAATGGCTGTACAGGGCTGGGGGGGGGGGGGGGGGTCTTTCTCCAAGCTTGATATGAATGGGCTGTACAGGGCTGGGGGAGGATTTTCAGGAGGAAAGAAGGAGAGCAGGAGAGGATTTCCTGGAGTGGTGAGAGGAGAGGAAGAGAGAACGGAGCTGGAGAATTTACCATCTGCCTCCTGCCTCTGACAAGTCCAAATACCTCCCCTCTCTTCTCTCTCATTTCGTTTTTTTTTTTCCCCAAACAGGGTCAACAGAGTAATTCCTTCATTTGGCCGGCTTCTCCCTCCCTTACACTCCTTCTCTCTCTCTCTCTCTCCCTCCTCCTCTTCTTTCTCTCCTCACCTCTAATCCTCCTCTTTTTGTTGCACTCTCTGCCTGTTCACATTACCCATGATGACTTTATCACTTCTGCATTGGCAGTCCAAAGGTGTTTTTTTCTCTCCTCTCTCTCTCTTTCTCTCCTTCAAGTCAGAAAAAGGGCCTCCTGTTTCCCTTTCTCTTTGCCTCCCTCTCTTTCTATCTGCTAAAATATTTTCTACCTCTTCCCCTTCACCAACACTACCCCCACTCGGCCTCCCTCCCTCCTCCCCTCCCTCCATGTCTCATTCTCCATGTGCCTTTTTTCCTCTGATTTTTGTTCCTGGCCCCCCTTTTCCCTTCTCATTTTTTCTCCCTCCCTCCCTCTCTCTCCTCCCCTCTCTCGGTCTTTGGAAGCATTATGTGGTGCCCCGCTCCCGTTCTCCTGTGTTCTCCCCCTGTCTTTACACGAAAGTGTAATGTTCCGCTTGGTTCTGCTCCATGGTTCTGTCTTGCATCGTCCCCCTCTCTCCCCCTCCCCGGTTCCTTTCTTTCTTCGGTGGTTCCATCTCAGGGCTTCTTGGGCCGGCCGTTGCGCGGCAGGTTCTCCACCGTGTTGCTCACGCGGTACTTGACGATGATGCTGTGCACGGTGGACTTGGGGCATGCGCAGCTCCTGCCCGATGGAGCCCTCCGACTTGCCGTCCTTCGCACAGGTCCACCACGCGCTGCCGCTGCGCCACGTCGTGCTCCTTGGTCTTCAGGCAGGAGCCGGCGTCTGTGGGGGGCACAAAGGTGGCAGACTGTAGACACTGCAGAGGGGAGGGAGGGGGAGGCACAGCAGCAGCAGCAGCAGCAGCAGAAGCAGCACATAGCAGCAGAGGCAGTAGGAGCAGGAGAGGTGCGACCTGGGAGTTGTAGTGCGGTAGCTTGGAGGGGGGGTGGGAGTGGGAGGCTGGGCTCAGAGCATGAACATGGTGGTCTAAAAACACACCGAGGTTTGGGCCTAAGAGAGTGAGCTGTGGTGCTGAAGCTGAGCCCCTTAAGACAGATGTGTCCATGTGCGGTGGACCCCAAGGACAGATAGAGTGGTGTAACGGGGGTCCAAGGAACAGGAGCTGGGACAGTCGGAGTTTTGGTGGAGGGTGGTCGGTGTGTCAGTATTTTCAATCTCAACCGGCTCATAGAGACATTCGTTGCCGAGGGCTACATAACAACAAGAGGTAGCATTCAGATGCAAGGTGTGTGGGTATCTCAATTGCCATAAAAGCTGAAAAAGTATGTGTGAGAAAAAAAAAAACATCTCTTTAAAAGGGTTGTAAAAAGGTAAATGGTAAGGGTATCTGAAGGTGGTCCACTCCCGTTCATTCGTAGTTCTGCCAGTTTGAATGTTGTTTATTTTTGTATGTTTGATTGTTTTCCATTTCACAGTTGAAAGGGACATTGTGGGTGTCAAAGTTCAGAGGGATACAACACACTGTACAGAGTGAGAATAAGGACAATAAAATGCACATTCCACAGGGTCCAAATGCACTGCAGAGACCATTATGTTCCTGCATCTGCTGCTTGTTGCCTGTGCAGACCACAAGAAGCCTGGCCATAGTAGAAACGTCACAAAAAAAACAGAGAAAGAGACTGGAATGGTCTCTTGCCTGCACTCGCATTTTATTTACAGTCTGTGAGTGGGAGAGGAGTTGGAGTTCACGCAACACTCCTACTAATCCCCCCCACTTCTCTCTCCACCCTCTACTTCTTTTTAAGGCCTTTCATTTTCTATTAATCTCTTGTTTTGTCTGTCCTTCTGGCGTCCCCCCCTTCTCTCGCTGTCTAAGACGGGGCCGCCGTGGCCAGACCTCTGGCCAGACCGAAGCTCCCCGTGCGCCACATATTTTTAGCCAGCCTGAGTTCACTGCGTACAGCCACCCCCCCCTTGTCCCCCCCCCCCCCCACGCACACACATTTAACCCCACAGCTCAATCAAGCCCTCAGCTCCGGCGGGCCAGGGGGCCAGTCGGGCCGAGAGGCTATTTTCGCGAGTCAGGGGTTTAGCATCGGCCCCCAGGGGCCCCCGGCAGAGAAAGAGAAAGAGAGACAGAGAGAGAGAGAAAGGCCCAAGAGCCTCCAGATTTTTAGACGGCTGTAGTAATTTTTTTTCACTCTCTCTCTCTGTGTCTCGCTCACTCTTTATAAAAATATCTCCAGAAGCAACATTAAGAGGGGGGGAAAAGTCTGTGAGGAGCAAAAGGGAAGGGAAAAAAGTAAAGGAATGAAAAAAAGAGGTCTGAGCTCTGCTACGCTGAAGCTTGGCAAGGCGAGCATCAACGTAACTGCCTTTTTTTCCTTTTTCAGTTGAAAGAGAAAGAGAAGGGAGGTGGGGGTTAGGGGTGTGTGGGTGAAACTCAATCCTCACGAAAGAAGCAACTTCGTCTTTCTCAGCATGTGGTGATTACATACATCAACACACTTCAAGTCCCGGTGCAGACAGTGCAGCATACACACAGCCTACAAACACCAGTTTTTTTTCATCCCACCAATGTACTGAGGTGAACTTTTGTCACTCACAGAACACCCCCCCCCCCACAGGAAAAAAACACACACACACACACACACACAGACGTAGATGTTGTGTGAGAAAATTGTATGTGTTTCACTAAACGCACTGACATCTCTCACCAAAACAAAGAGAAATAAATAACTTTTTTTTTTTTTTTAAAAGCGCCACCCAGCCTCTCAGCCCGTCCCTGGCTTGGCCTGGTCTGGCCTGCCACAACCTAGCGAGCCAGCCAGCGCTCCGCTGGGGGTATTTTAGTTTTAATTAGAATGGAATTATGATCTCACTCAACACTTAATAAGAACAATAAGGGTTTCAACGCCGTCTCGGCTCCGCTTCTCATCCAAGGCAGCGCTCGCTCGGCGAGAGCATCGGGAGAATAATCTGCATATTTTCATTAAAAGCAAGCGATCGTGGAAAAGCACGCCTGCTGTCTGAATTCGCCGGGCCTGATTGAATAAACATCGGGCCCGGCGAGCCTGTCTCGTCGCCAAGGTCCTCCAGCATAACAAAATAATCATTGTTCTCGCAAGTTCACGGGGGTATAGCCATCGAGTCTGGTTCAAATGCCACTTCTGCTGGACATGAAAGACCAGCCGTGGGCAAAGGTATGCAGACACTCTGCACATATTGTTTTGTCGGTGCGGCCCCGAATTAGATTCACCCGTGAAGCCACATGCACACCTGGAATAATCATGAGGAGATATTTATGTCAGATAATGATGTTCTGAAATTTTCACCAGATGTCCTCAAATGTTCAGCTGTCCATGTAACAACAGACAGCTGAGCTGAGCTGAGCTACCTTAGGGGAGACATGTCAACAAACATGTTTGATGCAGACGTCTATTGTAGAATCAAACAGTCCCATATTGTTTAATGTCAACATGGAGGTTAGTGTACTGGTACAATGCTTGACTGAGGTGGTGACATTTCTTGAGTGTAAGCCAAGTTCTTTGAAATCTGAACTGTTACACCTTTGTGCTGATGCATGCATGACTTCTGTTCTGATGCTGAGATATGACACCAGGCAGACTCTCCCTGCTCTCCGGGAGCTTGTTTCGTCAGCTCGTCCCTGGGCTGCTCTCTGCTGCTTTCCAATGGTAATGCACAAACCACTGCTCTTCCCATAACCAGAAACCTGCATCCCATTTCAGTCATCAGTCTCTGCTAGAGAGTCAATAATCCCATGCACTTTCCATGCCAGTGCATACTGACACCCACTTTTAACCCAACCACTAACAATAACCCAACACCAAGCACGTTCTGAGACCACATTCACTAATACAAGAAGTAGACCGTGTTCATGATATACTTCAGTATCGAGTACTTAAGATCAAGTGGGGACACAACCTGGTTTACAAGACAGTCAACAAATGTCAACAATTCCCTCCGATACTCTTGAGGGCTGTAATGTGTATAGCCTTGAGTCCTTTTTGTGATTTTTCAAGATGTGTCGTGAAACATCCAAAGCAATAAGTGTCAACAGAGTGGAGGAGTGGACCGTCTCCGTTTTACTGCATCCAGCTCCAGCTGCTGCCCAGTGGCCAACCTATAATTCTGCCATGGTGTGTGCATGCCTTAAATTCAAAAAACCCCAAAAATGCTCAAAAAAACTGTGAGTCACCAAATGCTTGACCAAACCCAAATTCTAACCTTACCTAAACCCTGGCCGTTCTTTAAGACCATAATGTTCCCTATATTCCTATGCAAGCATGGCTCGGTTGCCTTCACCAGTGAAACCCTTAGGGTAGGACCGCTCCCCTAGCAATGGAACCACAAGCTCAAGAGCAAATAGAAGACAAAATCTCGCCAGTAACTGTGGAACTGACAAGTTTTGGTGTGCGAAATGAATAAAGTTATTGTGTGAACCCACCCAATATTTTCTGTAATGCAGGACGCAAACTCTCAAATCATTAGGTGATAACCTACTTGAAATGCTAATTTGTTAAGTAGGAGCGTATTTCTTGGACAGTAAGTGTTGCTCGGGCTAACAGGCTTGAGTGATGTCTGATATGTCACCATCTGCATGTGCATGGTGCCTTCCCTTTCCATCTGATTTCCACGATTGCACGTCTGAGCTCACAGCAGATGGACTGCTAATGTGGTGCAGAGATGTAATGAGATAAAGCCAGAGAAATACAACCTCGCCTGATATTTTTCTGAACATACCCTGTTTATCAAACATTTTAAAGCTTCAGCTTGATGGTTTGCAGGAGGGGAATAGTTCATTTCGCTTTCCAAACCTATCAGATTTTTTTTCCCATTTCTTTTTGGCAACAATTCCAAATGCCATCTTCACATCCAAAATAAGCAGATACCCCAAAATACTCACAGACACTAAATGAGCTGTACTTTGCAATGGTAGAATTTGACCCGAATAGGAGCACTGAAATAATAACTTCTTTCATCAAGTGCTAAAATCAAATCATTCAACCCCCGCTGTGGAAATAGCATAACAGCCTCAGAGATTCTACATAGAAATATGGGATAGCGGTGGTGGTGATGGTTGGGGGGGGGGGGGGGGGGGGGGGGGTTTGTTGGGTGTTTGGGGAGATTTCTGTCCCCTCTCAATCACCACTATGGACAAACTCTGTAGCAGTAACAACTGCAGGGTTCTAGTGAGACATTCATCAGCATTTTAGGAGAGCCTCCTGGGCAAAGAGCAGACCATGGGAACTGACCTGATATGAAGGACCCCGGGGGCATCTGGGTGTAGTTGGCCCCTCCCAGACCCATGCCCCCTGGTGGAGCTGGAGTGAAGGGGGCACCGTAGTTCTGTGGGGTGGCGTACGGTCCCGGCGGGATCGGCTGGAGGAGGAGGGAACCAGGGCAAAGTTGGACTGCAGTTGGTCTTTTAACACTAAGTTTAGATTACTACAAAGCAGAGGACTGCATGGCAATGTTTAAGGTGTAGAAGACTCATAAGTTTAGGAAGATCGTCACTTTTCTTTTACCTCATCTCATCTATTATAGCTGCCCTAGTTAGCAAGCTGGAGGATAACAAATGCTGAAAGAATCTTTTGCTTTTACTTTTCGTCTCTGGACAAATATTTAACTAAGTGAAACATTGATGAGACAGTGATGGAACTCTCTGTGGTTAGAAAATCTGTACCAATTCCAAGTCAAGCTCCTAGTGTTGGAAATGAAAGTTAACTATCTGAAGTCTGCAAACCTTTTCTACATAAGATGAATGGGATAAAGTCTTCAGTATGCAAGAAGGCGCACTTCATTAGTCTATCCTGCATGTGTTTGCACACTCTGGCCTTATAAGTATCTTTGTGCCCTTGTTGGCAAGTGTGTCTGTGGGAGGGTTGGCAAATCTCTGAGTTTGTGTGTGTGTGTTACCCAGCTTTTGTTGGCAGGTCTGTTGTTTGTGTCTGCATGGATGATTCTACATTTATCAGCACTGCGACTGTGCCTTTTTTAGATTGCCCTGTGTGTGTGTGTGTGTGTGCAAAAGAGAGAGAGAAAGAGAGAGAGAGTGTGTGTGTGTGAGAGAGAGGGGGGGCAGCTTCCAGGGAGTGTTAGTTTAATAACCTTGATCACCACCTGCTCTCCTGTGACTCATATGCACACACACATGTAGATGAGCATGCCTGCATGTGTGTGACTACTCCTACTGCCTGCTCCTAGTCACAGTGCATGTGTGTGACTACTCCTACTGCCTGCTCCTAGTAACAGTGCATGTGTGTGTAGGAGAATGACTCATCTATATCACTACATCACTACAGAACTTAGCAATAATCTGCACATTATCATCTAACCATCATTGGTTTTGCAAGTTTTCAAATAAATGCATCAAGACTTTTGGTATGCTATGGTTATGGAATCCATTTAATTAATTAGTCTACTAAAGGTGCAGTGCATACTTGTTTAATTTTGGGCCTGATTAGATACAACACTTATTATGTATTTTATACTTACAAATAATACAGTACCTTCCTGAAATAACTAACAACAACAACAACAACCCTGGTGTACTGGTGTGTGTGTGTGTGTGTGTGTGTGTGCGTGTGTGTGTGTGTGTGAACGAGCACGCGCATATGTGTGTTTACCGGCGGCGTGTGCGTCTCTGTGCCCTTGTTGGCCAGTCGGCTGAGGATACTCCTCTCGGACATCTGCAGTCGGGCGGCGATGGGGGGCACGCGCGATAGGGTGGCGGGCAGCCGTGTCACGTCCGCCTTCATGTCGCTCAGCAGCTCCTCCAGCTGGTTGAGCACTGCAATGACAAGCAGAGGTGGGGGGGGGGGGGGGTGAGGGGTGGGGGGGATGGGGCAAATTAGCGCCTGGCCTGGGCCCAACACACACAGGAAAACTCTGGGCTCACACATCTGTCTACAGTTACTGCTGCAGACCGCAGTCAGGGCCGGGCAGCAGGAGTAGCTGGAGGAGTAGCAGGAGCAGGAGCAGAGGCTGGAGCAGCAGCTCCCATGCAGACAGCCACAGTGCAAAACAGGGGGACCAGGACCGGGGCTGCACTAACGTACACAAAATGTGCAGTCAGCATCAGCTTCAAGAATCAGAGAGATCAGAGGTGCGTTCAAATTTTCAAACATAGGCGAACGTTTGCGAACAGTTTTCCGTTAGCCTTGAGTTTTCGGCGAACGTTTGCGAACAATCGCAAACAGTCTGAGGTGGTAGTTCTCCGCGAACATACAGTGAACCTGGACGTGAGTTTGACGAAGTCAATAATGTAATTAGCGTTAAAATGGAATGTTCACACCAAATCATTCCAATTTAACTGTTCAAAGAAAACATGTTCACCACGAACGTTCACCACTGTTTGCCAAATTTGGTTCGATAATGTACTGTGTACCGTTGCATCCCTAGTTTTAAGCAGCGCTAATAATTCATTTCCATCTCATGATTGAGATTCATGGATATCCGTCCTACCAACTAGTGCAGTACAGTCAGCATCGGCTCCAAGAATTAGATCTGTAAGCTGTGCTGATTATTCATTTACATCCATTTGATAGAGATTCATGGATATCAAACCCACAAATTGGCGCAAACAGGATAGAGTTGCTTGTACAATCAAAACACTCAACAACACTCAACAACCCTCTCAACACTGAACCCATACAACTGCCTCCTGAAATTGGTGCATAAATACTCAGCAATGGCTTACAATTCTGGTGTAAGAATCACTGACTCAGTCCATGATTCCGTAATCACATCTGTCAACTAGGAGTTGGTAGAATACCTTGGTAACCTGGCAACCCCGGTCTTATGGTTTTGCCTCTGGAACTCAGAGTATAATACTTCAACACGGCAATTAAATAAAACCACTCCAAAGCCTTATCCCTGAATGCTGCCTTTTAAAATCACACAATCAGTCCTGGATCTCCAAATCACTCAGCTGGGGAAGCTGGACGGAAAGGAGTTGTTGGCAGCACAAACTGACCACACTGTCAACCCCAAACTCCCGATATGCTTTTGTGTCCGGAAATCAGTATTAGATCCTGCTGTGTCTCACATATGGTTTCAAATCATTTAGGGGTTAAGAGACCACCTGAATCAGTCCAGGGTTTTGAAATAACCCAGATGGTTCTGAATCTAACACACCATGAATTAGAACAGACAGGAGAACAAGAGATGGTTGCACAAAGCAAACACCCTCAAGCCTCTAATCACTTCACTGGTTTTGCCTCCTGAAGTCAGTGACCAAATCCTCAAATTGTACAAATTGGCTTAGCATGTCCTGAATCTATGAATAACCGAATCAACAACGGGCCTCAAAACCACGGCAGCAATCCCTGCAGCTAGCCAGACCAGACAGAGGTACTGAGACCTCTCAACGCTTTTGAAATCACAAAATCAGCTGTGGATCTCCAAAACCGCAGCATCAACCTTAGAAGCAAGCCTGACTCAACTTGGGGGGGGGGGGGGGGGTATATATATTATGGGCTATAATGTGTCTCCCATGCAGCTCCACTCTAGGAGGCAGAAGCAAAAACAACAAACATGGCCTGGCAAAGCTCATCCCCTGTCCTCCCCTTTTAAAAAACCGCAGTCGCAGTCCCAGCCCTAACCCCAACCCAAGTCACAGCCCAGCTTTTGGTTCAGGGGCATCATCATCTCGGCAGGGCGTGGGAAAAGCCTCTCTGAGAAGCTCTGGTGACGGCCGCGTGAATTAGCTTGGAGTCGCACGCTGGGTTTTGCGGACTTGTGTGGAGGTTATGCTGAGGACTTCTGCACTGGGGCTCCAGAGGGGTCCAGGCCATTTCACATCAGAGGGCTGGGAAAGGGAAAGCAAAGTCTCTCTCACTCTCTCTCTCCCTGCTGATTCATCAAGGCACTTTACAGGCCCCTGGCTTCAACTGGACCGCTGGACCGAACCAGTACTCGTACAACTGGGCCGTGGTAGAGACTCCAGTTCCAATACAAAATTGGGGGGAGGGGGGGGGGGCTGGGGGTGATCAAATCGGACGTTTATGATCACTAAATTAAAGAACGTGCCTTCCAACACTGTCCATACACGCAGATGCTGCCAGAGAGCCGATAGGGTTATGTGGGCCAGGGATTTCGTCGTCAGATAAAGAGCATAAGGCCTCTAAAATGAGGGGTTGTGTGATTGCGCTGAGATATGAGAAATCTGTGTCCCTCCGGGCTCTGTTGTGTTGTGTTGCGGCGGCGATTGGGACGCTTCCCAAAGCCTACTGCTGCCGCTGCCTGCCTGGCTGCCACCGCCCGTTGTGAAATCCTGAGGTCTGCCAGAAGGGGGTCCATTGGGTAAGACTCAGCTTAGTGAGCGTTTATGAGGTATGTGATGGTACAGTGAATACAACACGGCACGCACACACACACACACACACACACGTTCGTGCAGGCAGACTCATAAATGGCCCAGGACATGTTACATTACTGTAAGGATGCTGTCCACAACTCGGTTTTGGTTTGCGAAAGGTTACTAAATTTACTATTTAAGCTGAAAGACCAATGAAATTGCACCCCTCTCTTCTATGCTCCTAAAGCACTCTGTTGATTGGTGATTGTTTATGGCTAAGTCTGAGCCACTATGTTTGTATCCCATTT